>NC_044309.1:61391535-61691535 GCF_007474595.2 Lynx canadensis
CCTTCTCATGGTTTTCTGGGTTGTTTAGGCCAATGTGGGTGTAATCTAAGCGATCAGCAGGACGAGGTGAGCCCAGCGTCCTCCTACATCACTGTCTTCGATGCTTATTAATTTGAATGAGGTCATCAGAGTCACTCTGCAGGATGCTTAGGGGTAGGATAGGGCCCACAGACCCATACCAGTTAAAATGATCTCAACAGAGTCAGACATTGTGGTGAATGTATATACAGAATGTCATCATGTTTTCCTCAAGCATGCTTTTACATGCTAAATCCTAGAAACCTCTGAATTTGGGCTTGAGAACATTGAATACTTACTATGGCAAGAAAGCAATAAACATCTCCTTGTGGGGAGTCTCACTGCCACCCTGAACTTCACATCCCTAAGTTCATCCATGGCCCTGCCCACATCTGTTCTTGGGTTTCCACCTGCCAGATTTGACACCTCACCCATCGCTGATTTTCAAAAGTCCTCTGAGTCTTCTTGTTTGGGGTGCTCCTACTTGATTCTTTTTAAAAAGATTTATCTGGGGCAGGATGAAATTAATGTCCTGGCTTCAGGCACCAGCTTCCTTAATGCTTGTTCGCCTCATACCATCCTCACTCTCCTTCTGCCCCATTCCCAGTCTACCGCATAATCTCCAAGATGATGTTCTACAAACACATATTTTGAAATTTTCCTCTTTTTCCCTTCATTCAAATGTTCCCTCAATATTTACCTCTTTCCAAGACTAACTCTCAGAGTTTTGGGTAAAGTGAAGCAAAACATAAGCTAAACAAAAACCAGCCATTCAGGGACCTACTACAGACCTACCAAACTAGGAAAGGGGTCCAGACTCCAACTTCTTTCTTAATTGGCTTCATGACTAAAAGCTACAGGGACCTGTAAACAGCAATTAGGAATACATACCGTGCTTCCTCTCCATTAGCTCCCACCCCCTTCCAAATCTGAGGTAAGCTAAGGACACCGATTCTGGGATACTTGTGGGTTCTTTCTGACCCTCAGTGATTATTAAATAGCACATTTGGGTTAGGGTTTTTTTCCCCTGCATTGTGGTTTCTGTGATTAAGTGATGTACTACATAATGTTCTTGCTACTCCAACTGCCTCACATATTTTTACTATTTATGCATATTCATTTTTTATTTTTCTACAAAAAAAATTAAAAGAGGTATTTGAAAAGCAGATTGAGATTTGTTCTTTTTTCTCTCCCTTTTAAAGATCTGACAAAATCTTTAGAAGTGCTCAATGGGATATTGTTCTGAAAGATCAGTACTTTTGTAAGCAAACAAAGGGAAGTTCTTTCTTCAGCCAAGTCAGCCTCTGCCTACTCCACCAGGGAAGTAGGCAGAGTTTCTAAAGTATGCACATGTTTGCTGACTGGCAAACAAAGGGGGAAAGGAGAGGAAGGAAGGGGAGGAAGAAATAGAGAATGAGAAAAAGAAGCAAGAAGGAGAAGACAAGAAAGCAGTTGTATATTCAATGAGCCTGAGTTAGTATAAGATCTTCCTTCACATGTTGGCCCCTGGATTACAAAGGTGGTCAATTTCCCATCTTGCTCTAGGCCATATTATTGCCTCACATTATATCGACTTTTTTTGTATTTTGTATTTAAGACAAAAAAGAAAACAGTGTTGCTAAATCTTTTGACTTTGAGCTTTGCAAAACAATAAAAGACACAGAACATTTTTTTTCACAACAGTTACTTTGTATGGTTCCCAGCACAATTTAAAAGTGATTTAGTTACAAAAGGGTAAATGTTCAAATAACCATGCCTTATTCAAAGTAGTCTTAAAAATATACAGAACTGATTGTAAGAGAAAGACCTCCTCAAGGTGATATATTTTGCTTGAACAGGGAAACAAAATCGAGCATGGCTTCACTCTGTTGGCTTTGTTTTTCCGAAGTTATTGAAGAAAAGAGAGGTTTGCCAAAACTAAACAAAACACAGAACCATTTCTTTGAACCTGAGAACTCTCCAGTGCCCAAACATGATTAAAAACCATCTTGGTTAAGCCGTTTTGATCGGCATGCCTGTAGTAAAACCTGTTCTGAGTCGCTGGCAATTACAGTCTTATCTGTGTGGTCCTTTCCCTTCGAGAACTTTCAGTATGATGTTGTCCTGCTGGAGCTCAGCTAATTGCTTATGGAAGATGTCGCATAGAGAGCTCAGTGCCCATTGAGAATGATGCCACCAATGTACTCCCCCCTCCCACCCCGCCAAACCCCAGCAAATGTGCCTTCTCATCTCTCTACAAAAGAGACTTTCTGAGAAGAGAAAGGGAAAGAACGGAAAGGAAATTAAATGAGTAACTTCAGGACAGCATAGAGAAATATGCAGACAAATGCTTGGCGTTTCTGGAGTTTTCTTTATTAAAGACTCTAATTGAATTTCATTGACTGAAGTTGAAAGCCATGTCTAGAGCACACTGTAGATCTGTTACTTTCCCATTCTATTTATATGTCTATGAAGTAGATCATTGTAATGAATACAAATGGGCAATAAGTACAAAGTTATTGCATAATTTTTCAAAATTTTATGATTGCTTTTCCTACTTCCTCTTAGAATAATGGCCCCTCTGTGTAGCCTGTAGACCATTCACTATATCTTCAGTATATTTTACCATTTCAGCAGATCTCAATTTATTAGGGACATACTAGAAGTGGTATGTAAACAATCCACAGAATGAAACTGATCTGTAAGACATGGACAACCTGAACTAGTATTAAGTTACTTCTGACATCACTTGGTGAATGCAAATGCATATGTATTTTTCCCTCTTTTCCCCTCCCTGCCTGCTTCTGATTTGGCAAAGGTTGGGACTTGGGACTGGAAGAAAAACCAAATTAAAGCCACCCACCAGTCCATAGCAAGCAGAACAGAAAATGTCAGTCTTTTGATGGGATGTGTAACAAGATGGAAAGTTTCTCTATGGGTTTGCATTTCTAAACCAGACTTCGGCAAGGGTTCAAAGCAGTGAGCTCTGCGTAAACAAACACAGCTTTACAAGATGAAGTAGGCTAATGGCTGCTCCAGCATCCGTGGGATTGACTCAAATGGAAATGACTGACACTTTACTTTCTTCCGCTCCTAATCCTTTTACTTTATTCCTCTTCTTTCTGAGACCTTGACTCCTCTCTAGATATGATCACAAAGGGAAAAGTTGTCTGATGTGACAATTCCAGGGCCTTTTGAGCCTATGTCAATAGCCATTCTTTGTCATGCCATTTCTAGGACTGTGGTCTTTGCTTCTCAGGCTCTTACATACAGTTTATGTTTCCAGTTGACCTTGAACATACAGCTGAAGTGATTTTGACCACCTGTATGTTCACTGCTCTAGATCTAAGCACTATGGATGAGGGTTTCATGTACTTTGGAAGCACCTTAGAGGAAGTGATCAACTCTGCCTGACAGTGCCGGAAAAGTCTTCGTGGAAGAACAGCATGGGCACTGGTGTTTGCAGAACTACTTGAAGCTGCAGCATCAATGGGCAAGCATATGACGACTCATGATATGAATCATCATGTAGGCAGGGTGGTGCGCTTTGATGGAGATACCTATTTTCTGTGGATTTAGGATCTTGCAATTTTAAATATGAATACTCACATAAAGGGGGAATAAAGTATGGAAGGCTAGAATTAACTATAGGAAATGTGTGATGTGTATATTTCTCTTGGTTTGAAGAGAACAATTTAAATCTATATTGCAAAGAATTAAAAATTTTGATTTAAAAACCTTTTATAATATACAGTTAAAACTAGTAAGGCTACACAGAAAGACTAGGTATATCAGCAGTAAGTGGGCCTGTGAAGCAAAGCAGTACTCCTCAAGCCGTAGTTCTCATATCCTCCCTACAAATATTTGGAAAAAACAGGTACCATCTGACATATTGTCAAGTTGACATCCAGAAAATTTCAAAAAAAGTCTCAATAGTTGCAAAAGATGTAATTTGTGATAGTTTATAACACTGATGTTTTAGATGCCTTTTAAATTAATCAAATGGTATCTAAATAGTATAGTAGGTTGATAAACACTCATCCATTAAATTTTTTCCTTTTTTTAATGAATAAGCTGATTTTCAATAGGGAGAATTTTTTTCTCTTTGAACTTATATTTCTGTCCCATTTTACTCAAATTTTTGTTTTCTAATGCAGTGCTTTTAGACTTGAAATTATTTTATTGCTCACTTTATCATATTTCTCACAACTAAAAACATATGTCTATATTTAATAATTACTTTGACATAAGATTCTTTTTCTTTTTTTACTTTGGCATAAGATTCTAAATTCAAAATACATCTTTTTGGGTTGAGTTATTATAACTATTATTATTATAAAATTGATAAAACTATAAATATAAATTTTGGAAAAATCATTAAATATTAAAATGAAATTTTGCTGGAAAGTTCTTTCTATTGAAGATGGTTGGGGCTTTTGTTTTTCCCGTGGGTTCATGTGTCCCCTTATTATTTTACTGTTGTAAAAATGAACAATGTTCAGCATCGCTTCTACCCCTGTTTTTTCATTACGATAGCTGTAAGTGCTGAGAAAGTTTGTTCTCATAGAAAAGCAAATGAAGGATTTTTGTTATAGCAACATCACATATTTTGAATTTCTGAGTTTGATGCCACATATCGCATGGTGATATAGCATAGAAATACTTTTTAATACCCATCTGCTAATAACTTGATTAGTTATTTCATTTTATGGAGAGCAAAGAATCTTGATAGTCATTAACACTAGGTGCTGACGCTCTATGAGTAAAGAACTTTGTCTAACGAAAGAAGGTTCCTGAAGCTAGAATTGTGAGAAACACCTATTTAAGTAGGCGATGATGAAAAGTAGCCAGTAAAATATATCAAGAACTAGGATCCAGGGAGTACAGTGTCATGGTAGTCAAAGGAGAAGAGACAATTTCAAGCAGGAGATGTGCTTAGCAGGGTCAAAATAATTCAGGAAGACAGGCTTCAAGAGAACCGATGCCATTATTCTTCTGAGGTTCTAAGAATAATAAAGAAGCTAAATTTTTCCTGTACATAAAATTGTGAACATTTGCCATTTTTATCGTGTTACAGAGGCTCTGGGATTTGGGTAGTTGGAAGTCTGTTTAGAACCTGTTTGGAACCAGGTCCTATAATGATGGTTTGGGGGTGCCTGTCCTGCAACTGGACTATTTCGGATACAGTCATAAGGCTGGTTAGCAGTTTGGCTTCGTTCCTGGTCACAAAACTATCTTAGCATTTCTGTCTCCTAGACCTATAATGCTTTCTGAAGCCGTAATCTGATAATTATTTTAAAAACATATCTTGACATATAGGGGAGGGAGCCTCTCTCTAGGCATAGATGTCAAGCAGTAACTCCAGATCTGGTCCTCTACCTTTCATGGGGGACTTTCAGTACCGGTTTTCCTTGAGAAGCCAAGACTTTTTGGTTACCATGCCTACTGCTGGGCATGGAGACCAGCAAGGTTGTGACTTCCATCATGCTTACTGCTTTGCCTTTCAACTCTGTTTTTAAGTTTACTAAAAAGTTCATTTTGCTTTTGAGCATGCCATGTCTTTTTAGTTAAAGTTTAGTTAAAGTTTTAAAGTTTAGTTAAAGTTAAAAGTTAAAGTGCTCTTTTAAAGCACTTTATTTATAATTGCTATAGGGATAAGAGGAGCAAAAAACTAGACTTGGGATCAACTAAAAATGAAAATAAAATGAGATTTTAAGAGATTATGTAAATTGGGAATGCTGATTTTAAAGTGTTTCTTCATTATAGGACTCTGACAGTTATCTGAAGAATCACCCTTCATATCAAAGCTTTCAATAAAGGGTATATTGATTTGGCTTAAAAAACAAAGCAATTAAACATCAAGATTTTTTTAAATGGCCAATTAATGTGTAAGACCATTGCCATCACCTCAGCACTGGAGCCGACCATTGGCTTTGTTCCATGCCTTCTTGATCCTTACCTGCTATGGAAGACATGGTTAGATTGGGGTAAGGTTATGCATAACCTACACATACCACCACCCAAAGCAAGTGTCCTTACAAGCCCCTTTACAATATGAAACTTGAAAATACACAAATATATTCAAAGCCCACTTGATTAGCCAAAAATGTCTAACACTCAATTGTAAGAAGACTAGACAGTGCAAACATTAATGTAGTTAGTTGATATTTTAGGAAAACTTGAGGCCTGATAAAGGGTTCCTGGGAAATCAGAGAAAGTAATATTTATTAATTCAGCAAGCATTATTCATGTAAAAGCTGTATTATAAGAAATAAAACCTATGTTTGAGAAGCACATAGCCTTTGAGAAATAGTGTATAAGTGCTGAATCACTAGCTAAGAAACACAAGCAAAGAGCTATGAGCAGAGAAGCTTTTATCTTGTTTGCTCCTCTGAGGCAAAGTAATCTTTAAAATTACTTAAGGAAGAAAATTTTCTCTGTTTGTTTTGCTTCCAGGAAATTCTGAGCTAAATTTTATGCTTAATTGTATTACTATCTAAGATTTGAAAATAATTATCTCAACCTTCCATCTATTCAATTTTGAATTTTTTCAGATGTTATCTCCACCATGAAAATCTTTTAAGTTCTTTCTGGAGTTAAGATATTAATGAGTGGATTGAAAAAAAATGAATTAATAGCATTTGAGCTGTGAGGGGAAAACTACAGAATCTGTTCATACTGAGTTCAACAAAAGTCCCAACACACCCTCACCTCAGAAACAGGAAATGGCTGAAAGTATTTTACTTGTATTTGTATGTTATATAATGCAAATGAGTAATTACTATATTCTTACTGTCTCTCTTCCTTCCTGGGAACTCTTCAAGTGGAATTTTATGTCTGGTTAGGATGAATACAATTTAAGAAGGATGTGGATATACTGGAGAGGTTACAATGGAAACTACTTAAAATGATGAGAATTCTAGAAACCATGGTCTGTAAAGGAAAATGGAAAGAAAAATGAGACATATTCAGCAAAAGGAGAAATAGTGCTAGGTTAGGAAGAAGACAAGATGAGGTAAACTAGAGGAAAGTCATTTTTAACTAGAGCAAGGGTAGATTAGAATTTTGAAAGATCCATTAAATATTTTAATTAAATATTTTAGTTAGTTAACCTCCTTAGGGAGGTTAAGAAAGTTTTTCTAAATGGAGGTTTCTCATAAACCACCCTGTCCCTCAACACTGCTTCACTCTTCAGTCTTCCTGACAAAGAAAGGTTGCTTAATTGTCTTTCGATGTGACACAAGTAATAGGGTCAATGAGAAAGGACTTACCCACATGCCCATAAAGGAACTGTGTCTTTGACCCTGGAATTGCTGCCAACTATCTTTGCGGGTAATTTAGAGACTAAAAATTTCTATTCTTTCAAGAATTCTGCAGCAGATGACCACCAGGATCCAGCGAGGAGTGAATGGGACAGTGGAAAAGGCAAAAGATCTCCTCTTTAGGAGACAGAAAATTCCAGTTCCAGCTCTTTCACTAGCTGGTGGTTCATCACTTAACCTCCTTAAGCTTTGTTTCTTCATCTCTAAAATTAGGTGGGGATGGGGGGCAGGTGGGGAATCTCTGAGGGTTTTGGGAGTTCTAACCAGCTATGGGTCCATGGGATTCTGAGACAGTTCCTGGGGGTCAAGCAGGAGTGAAGAATAAGGAGTAGGTTTTTCCAGCAGCCACTTTCATCAGCAAATTATTGTATAAGCATGGCAGCTGAAACAAACAACTTTGTGGGGCTCACATCAAAATGCCTCACCGTCCTCATTACTGAACCTTGTCACAACCACGCAGGATGCTGCCATCATTGGTGGATTTTGATCCACACAGAAAGGGAGAGAGATTATCAAGCAACTGGTTGCCTGTCTCTGACCCCAGTACCGCCCTGTTTGGCAGTCACCATCACCTCGGTCTAGCCTCATCCAAACACTGAGACTTTTATTTATGCTCCAATAAATAATGCCTTTTATATACTCAGATAGCTACTTTGATTGCACTCAAGCTCTCAAAGTGAACTAAACCCAATCCCTCAAAGTCTGAAGGCTTTAAATTCTTTTTTCCTTTTTAGCGTTGGCACATTGTGGTCCTGCCCAGTGTGGAAACTGCTTCCACATCCTTATCCCCTGTTCACACTTTCCCCATCAATCTGATGACATGAAACCGCTTGACTCATAAACAGGAGTTAGAGAAACAGAGGTTAAACCACGGGCACCAAAAGTGGTTGTGAGTCTGTGAGTGTGGAAAAAGTGGGAAAATCCACAAGCATGTGGCTTTTACCATCTGCCTCAAGTGCTGAACTGTAGAACCGTGTTCAGCAAGAGCCTGCTGTTTAAAATAATACAAATACTTTGCCCCCCTGCCTTTCCTTGGTAAAGACCAGTGTGTTTTGCCACAAAACACCTTCTCTTCTGAATCTCCAATATGAAAATAGATGTATCGACAACTGTCCATTTTCTTTTCCTTTTAATTGACAATGGGAAGACTCCTAAGTCTCTACCAATATTGTTCTATATTGCTGATGTCCTTTTTCCACCTCTAATATATCATCTACAGTAAAAGCTGTTGTAAATGCTTATTCAGTATATATTATGTAACAGAAACTGTTCTAAGTACTTTACGTATATTAACACATTTAATGCTTAAATCAACCTCATGATACAGGTATTGTTATTATCCCTGTTTAACACACAAGGAAATCAAATACAGAAAGGTTAAATGGCTTTTCCCAGTAACAGAGCTAATAAGTTTCAAAGCTTGGATTTGAACTTGGACGTTCTGGCCCCAAAGTGTATGCTTTTAGGCATTGTGTTCTTCGGAGAAGGACAAAGATGGAAACTAAGAAAACAGATGATGCCATAGTAATGGCACCAAGATATAGAAAGTTTTTAAATAGACTAAGAAATCAACTTTTCCTAGGAGAGTACATTGGGCACAACTACAATAAAATTTACTTTTTCCTTACTTTGTTGTTGTGTTCTTGTAGTATGTACAAAACTGCTATGCACTAAGCAGGGAGCTCTGGACCTTTAAGCTCATTGTGTTACAGTGAATTCACTAACTGGAGAGACCAGGACTACAGGTATCAAAGCCAGTTTTGTGGCAATAATGAGATGTACAAGGGCAATGGAGTGTGACAGTTCAAATGCAGTCACTTGAGAGGGTTAACACTGAACCTCTCCCAGGTACCATCCTGTGACTGGACATTTTCAAGTACTCTCCTGAGGGCATCTCAGCAAGGTCACTGTGCTTGCATAGAGATGATTATAAACAACCCTGAGCAGTGAAACAAATTATAATGTGATTTTAATTATGATGGTAATTAAAGTAAGCATAGTATATCTTATCTCTCCTGTTTGCCCTCTCAGCCTTCCACTCCTTTCTGATTGATAATGAAGCGGTCTCTATTTCACTTTGTCATTAGCTGTTAGTTTAGTCTAATTCAACAAACATTATGATGAGCACCTACTAGGTACCACAGATTTCCTGTCATCAAGTTTACTCAGTCCAGCAAGTTGATGTCGTTTTCATCCTTTTAGTGCTCAAACTAAGCCACTCCTAAATTTCACACTGACTTACAACTATAAATAAATAAAGTACTTCATTTTGACTGCTGATATCTGAGAACATGTAAGAGAAACTCTTTCTTGTGAATTTCAGAGACAGTGCACTAGAAAGGAAAACTCGTATATTTTTTCTTCTATGATTCATCATTAATTAGGAGATTTTTGGGGGGCACAAATGATATCAGAATATTTCCTTCCTTTATATCTTCTCACATTGTGTGGGTTTGTTCATTGCATGAGTCATATGGTTAAAACTTTTGAAAATTTCTGATTTAACAATAAACAGTAAGAGAACAGACCTCCTTTATCTTTGGAGTTGGGTATCCCGTCATTTACAGACAGTTGCCCAGAGCTATGAAATGTTGTGTGAGTGACTGACTGGGGGAGGTGGGTAGGGCAGACATTCACTCAGTCTCTATCAATATAATACTTGTCTAGGGTCTGTTTATCCTCCACCTTTAACCTCAGCAAATCTGTGTCCCTGACCTGGGAAATGTGGGAGAATTCAGGGGACTGGGAAGATTTTTCTCATGGAAAAAAAAAAGTGGTTTTATTTTCTAAGAACATGAAATAATATGCTAGGATCACTGCATTCGTTTCCTAGAACTGCCATAACAAAGTGCCGCAAACTGGGTGGATCAAACAACAGAAGGGTACTGCCTCACAGTTCTGGAGGCTAGAAGTCCAAGATCAAGATGCGGGCTGGGTTGGTTCCTTCCGAGAGCTGTAAGGAAGAATATGCCCCGTGCCTCTCTTCTAGCTTCTGTTAGCATCAGACATGCCTTGGCTGATAGGTGGTTCTCCCTGCGTATTCACATCATCTTCCTCTCTTAGTGTCTGTCTCTGTGTCCAAATGTCCCCTTTATATAAGGACACCAGTTTTATTGGATTTAGGATCCATGCTTCAGACCTCATTTTAACTTGCTTATGTCTGTAAAGACTCTACTTAGAAATAAGATCACATGAGGTAACTGGGACCTCCACATATCTTTTTGCAGGCAGACAACTCAGGCCATAAGCACCAAGAAAACAAAATGTCATGGAGATTTAGAAATAAACCTAACAGGGGCATCTGGGTGGCTCAGTTGGTTGAGCGTCCAACTCTTGATTTTGGCTCAGGTCATGATCTCACGGTTTTCGAGTTCAAGTCCTGCATCAGACTCTGTGCTGACAGTGTGGAGCTTGCTTGAGATTCTCTCTCCTTCTCTTTCTGCCCCTCCCTGCTCACTCTCTCCCTCTCTCTCTCTCTCAAAATAAATAAATAAACTTAAAAAAATTAAAAAACATAAACCTAATAAATCTGTATTCTTTAAATAAAACACTTCCAGCTCTCCATCCTCGCCCGGCTTTCATCCTCAGGTAGATTTTTGCCTGACTTAAATAAGAAGAATTGTGTGAACATAATTTTACATCCTTGGGCTCTGAACACAGTTTGAGATGGAACCATGGATTTATATCCAGGCTAGGGAAGACCCGGGGCAAGAAGTTGAAATCATAGTGCCAAATCTGTCATTAATTAGCTTGTTTCCTAAGCCACTTTTTTTTTTTTTTGAGGCTTCATTTCCTGATCTGTCAAATGCGCATAAGTACACATGCCTGAAGTATCCCATTAAGATATATAAACCCTGCAAGCATTCAGACTTTGGTCCATTTTGCTCCCTGAAATATCCCACGCAGCAGCTAGAAGGGTCCTTGCACATAATTGACAATTACTATTCATTAAATTCATGAGTGAATGAGTAGACTTTCTATATACATAAAGTTCACCCTGTGCACATAAAAGATTTTAAAAGTTAGAATATTCTGTATAGGCGAGAGTTTGAGGCAGAAAGAAGTGTGGCCGTGGAAGTCAGGAAACAGGTTTCTAGTCTCAGTATTCCCAACTCATTGTTCTGATCCTTCACTGTGAAGTAGGGGGAAAATAAACTCCAAAGTCCCTTTCACTCTAAAATCCTAAACCCCATGTTTTTCATGACATGTAGTGTAGTATTCATGTGTGTTCTTAAGTGCCATGTAGAAGTGAGCCCTCTGATACACAGGATGCCTGTTCTCTCAAGCTTTCTTGGAACTATTTATTAATCTGACCTCCTCCTCTTGTGCATGGACTGAGCTCCAGTCACACCCTGGAGAACCAGCTGAAATGGTTCTCAAGGGTCTGAGATGGAACCATGCAAGGGGAGCAGAGGCAATATTTGGTCAGGCTTTTTCTCATATGTATTTTTCTCCACATTTGGTGCAGAATTTCAAAGAAGTTTCATGTGTAGTAGATGAAAAGTATCAGGAATGAAAAGAAGTGGGTTTGGATTACTTTCCCAGAGTAGTGGGAATTTGGAATTCTTATAATGCAAATCAATACTAAGCCCATTTAGAATCAGACAAACAAAGTGATGATTATTTTATGTCTCTGGGCCCAGAGCAAATCTGCTTCCAGCTAGTCTAATACCTATTAACATTTACAAAGTTCTTTCTAGTAAAAGACATGTCTTTGGGGAATAGCTCATGCCTAGCTATTTCATGCCTTTTCACACTTGGCACAAACAGATCTAGGTTTTGATGTGGAAATTCTTCCTTATTATAAGAATTCTGATTCTTGAATCTCCCTTTTCCTCTCTCTCTGTCTCCCTCTCTCTCCCTCATCTCCTAAAACCACCTGGTGGTAAAAGAAGTCAGTGGGGAATAATCTCTTACACAGCACTAAGATTAGCCTGCAAGCGAAATGAACTCTGTCATTGAGGTGATGACTGAGAAAATGGGCCCAGCCTTCCCCCACCTGGGTTAACGACTCCCATGTGTCCAGACATGCACACACTGTCTGTCCAGGGCATGTCCTAGGCACCCCAAGTACCTCTCTTCCACGTGTTTCTAATAATGTTGACTGTCCAATTTCCCCTGCCAGTCCTATCCTATGAGCAATGCACCCCTCAAAGTGAGGACACTGACTCAACCAGGAGTCCCACCTCACACTTACCAATATGCTTGCAATACTGCTACCAGGAGGCTGCCTAATTCTACAAATCCTAACAGCCCTGTTCCTAGCTATACACTGTACATCGGACACAGCAACTGCCTTCTCATCAGTAACCCACAGTTACTGCGACGTTAACTATGGCTGAATCATTCGATATATATGTGCCGGCAGAGCTTCCGTTTTTTTCACCTGCCTATTCATACAGGTAGGCTGAGGCATGTACTATGGCTCTTATACCTTCTCAGAAACATGAACTATCAGAATTGTATTGTTATTCATAGTCATAGCCATACATTCATAGGTTATGTTTTACCATGAGGCCAAACATCCTTGAGGAGCCACTATTATCACCAACTCCTATCAGCAATCCCCTACATCGGTACTAACTTAGTAGAATGAATCTGAGGGGCGTTCTCCGAAGAGGAAGCCACTTTAATAGGAGTCTTTGCTTTCCACTTTATCCTCCCATTTGCTTCCAGTGGGAAATGTGTTTCTTACATCTTAGATGGAGAGTTAAACAGGAAAATTAGCCATGAGCAATCATGGTATCCTTTGAAACATGGACTCTGAACAATCCTGATGTGATTTCTCAATGGTCTTTTCTTTCTTGTCTAGGGAAGTGTCTGTGTAGCATGAACTATAACAGGTGCTCAGATAAAAAGTGGATTTGCCCTCAGAAACCTCACATTCCAGATGAAAAATAGTTAGGTAAAGAAACAATTGCAGAATAGTGAGAAAATAGGTAGGTGGGTAGGCAGGCAGGTAGGTAGATGGGTACATAGAACATATCAGATAGGGGAAGATTTGTTCCACCTAGGGGTTCTAAGATGGTTGGTCAGAGAAGGCCATAACTGATCTAGTTTTGAAGAATGGGAAGGAGATAACATGCTTGTCAGAGAAAGAGAAACATAAATAAAAGTAAATTTGGGTGTGGTAAAGAAATAATGACTAGTTCTGCCTGGTTGGAAGAAACAATATTTAGGGGGAATGGCCAGAAATCAACTGGAAAATTTGGACCAGGTCTTGAAGCTCCCACCAGGCCTCAAAGAACTGCTGTACTCACATATCATCTTTTGGCAGCTCAGCAGCTACCCCTACTGGCCAGGCACAGTTGGTATCCAGAGTTTTGAATAGGGTCTTCCCTGTCTTTTATCTGGAACCATATATCTGAAAGTATGTCCCATGTATTACCTACCACCCAGCTCCCAGCCCTCGCTCTCCTCCACAAGCTATTCCATTAAAAGAGAATGTGGGGTCTAATACTGTATCTGTATCTAGTACAGTTCACCAGCATAGGGACTTATGGCCAAAGCCATAGGCAGCAATACAGAGTGTACCTTACCTACAGATGTATTTGGGATCTCAGTGGAAATGGTTGAGGCTGCTCAACAGTTTTGGATTCTGCGCAAGGGATTCTATGTCCCATCATAACCAACAACTAGTGTTTCAAGCAAATACAGAATAGAGACTCCCACAATGGAATCTGTGTAGTCCTAATCCAACTGTTCATGCTTTCTGTAGTTTTCACTTCCAGAAAGATAATACAGTGTGACCCCCTTTTCTCTTTAGCTTGTCTCTACCTCATTGATTGATTCATTCAGTTTTTAATACAAGTTATTTTCCAGGCATGACCAAAAACTTAACCCCATCAGGAGGGAAGATTTCTACTGTCAGGGAAGCAGGTGAATATAACACTCCTGATTTATGTTCCAACATTCTATCAAGCAGCTTTTCTAATATTTCCAAGGAAAACTATACTTTTCTCCTGCAAAGACATTTTGAATCATTATGGTGAAGGAACCTCTCCACATCCTTCAAATTTCAGGGTGGTAACAAGAAATGAATCTATGCAGCGTTTCTCCTGAGGCTCAAGTGGAATGTCTTAAAGGGCCCAAGTTGAAAAACATAGGCTTCTTTGGGGATTTGGCCCATTCTGTCAGGATTAAGTCCAAGTTTGGGGATTACCAAAGGTAGGAAGTTTTTTTACTCTAGGAGAGTTGAGAGTCCCAGGCTTCTCCATTTCCAGGGAACAGGAGATACTTGCCTAGTTTTGGGAATATACTTTTCCTGCAAAAAAAAAAAAAAGGCTATATTTGCAGAAGTCATTGCTCTCCATGATACCTTAGGGAATGATGTCCACCTTTAGTCCAAGCTCGACAAGAAATAGAGGATAGAGAAGAATAATAATCTCTTGAGGTTTGGTGTTTAACTGCTCACAGTGTCAGGAAAGCCTCCAGCAATCTTCCTAACTGTCCATAAATGATGCAGTGGAGGAGACTGTGTCAGACTGAGGTCCCTGAAGAATTTCAGAGCATTGCCCAAATGCATGTGCTGTGAAAGCTCAGGCCACTCCTGGTAGCTGTTCTGGTCTAGCTGGTGAGTGATCAAGTGCAGGTGTCAGCAGCTCCATTGTAATAGGAAGAAATGGAGTGAGAGCAGGGAAATAGGTTTAATACATTACAAATTGTAATCCTTGTTGTGTTAATCTACTCAGGCTGCTATAACAAAATACCATAGACTGGGTGGCTTAAACAACACACATTTACTTTCTTACAGGTCTGGAGGCTGAAAGTCCAAAATCAAGATGCCGGCCAATTTGGTTGTTAGTGAGAGCTCTCTTCCTAACTTGTAGACAGCTGCCTTCCTGTGGTGTCTTCACATTGTGGAGAGAGATCTCTCTCTCTTCCTCTTATTATAAAGCCACTGACTAATCCCCTCATGAGGGCCCACCCTCATAACCTCATCTAACCCTAATTATTTCCCCAAAGCCTCCTTTCCAAATATTATCAAACTGGGGGCTGGGACTTTATCATGTGAATGTGTGTGTGTGTGATGATGGCAGGGGACACAATTCAGTCTGTAGCAGTTATATAACAGAGGAAAAGGGCTCAGCACAAAAATGGAAAGGAAAATCCAGATATACCTTTAGTGGCAACTGCTTCTTGTTCTTAATCTTCATCATTGAGGGTGGAGTTAGGATTCTGTTTTCAGCTCAAGTCTTTTTCTGTATAATCAAGAAAATGGAAATCATTCTAGGTATTTGAAACTGAAAATGGTTGT
Source organism: Lynx canadensis (assembly GCF_007474595.2). Lineage (NCBI taxonomy): Eukaryota > Metazoa > Chordata > Mammalia > Carnivora > Felidae > Lynx > Lynx canadensis. The sequence continues at coordinate 61,407,112 of NC_044309.1, forward strand.
CATAAAAGGCAACATGTGTTTAGAAAACTGTTGGAAGGGGTGAAAGAGCAAGGATTGGGAGAGGACGAACTAACCTTTCTCTCTGGTGCAAAGTGTCAGGAAAATACCATTGCACCCAAAGGTCATGAGACTTTGGGAAACCACACTGCTGTCAAAACTGCCCCCACATCACTTTCAAAGTTTGTTACCACTAACGGGTAACAGGGTAACAAAAGTCTTCAGTTGAGAGAGTCTAGGGAAATGCATTTCTAGGGCTTCTGGTCCCTGAGATATCAGAGAGAAGAGAGAATAGGGTGGCAGTGGACGATTTCCAGCAAACTCTCCTCTGGAATGTCTGCCTGCCATTGCATTCTTCCCAGCTGTTGATGTCTTGGTCTGCATTGGGCTTCCACACAAGCTAAGGGAGTAGATGAGACTGAATTTTTTCCTGCCGTCAAAAGAAAAGGAGCCTTAGCTTGTCAAAGATGTATGTTCATGTCCACATTAAATGGCACACCCACGGAGATTGCCTTAATTTTACAATTCAAAATTTTTACATTTTTCCTACATAGTTTTCTGTCTCCCCTCCCCCACCCCACACACTTCAACAATAGACTTTTACTCATCAAATCAAATGGACTTCTACTCATCCAAGTATTCCTGAGCACTTTTTCCTTGCTATGGGCCTCAATTCATGCCAAGTACTAGACAGTGTTAAAGAAAAAAAAAGTAAGAAGACAAGGCAAATAAGAAGATGCTGGGTAAAAATATATAACAATATAAATTTAAATAAACTCTCCAAAGCTCTCTATAAGTAAAACAAGAGAGCAAAAAAGGAAAAGTCCACTGGAGGCTTGTGTACTCGCAGCTAAGGTTTCATAGCAAAAGAGAGGTGAACTGGGTTCAGAGGGAAGATCTGGATAGAGGGAGAGAAGACAAGGTATTTGAAATGTGTCTAAGTACATGGCTATGTCTGAGTCAGTGAAGAGATCTACCATGTTGATGATGAAGGTGGTCCCCTACTATGGTGGTGCCTTTACTATGGTGGCCCATAATAAGATCCACTGGTGGTTCTTTGCTACTATTTTCTACTTCTGTATAGAGCCAACACTTTTGTTCCTTGTAAGATCAAAAAAATGCCTTAAAATGATACCTAAAAGGGGGTATTAGGAATTGTCAGGAATGGAATTAGCTGTCAGTTCTACCCTTCACTAGATGTAGTATTTGACATGGAATTAGCTGTCAGCTCTATTATTTGACCTAAGTCTTACTTTCTAGATATATGGAATATGGGGAGCTCCTCTCTCTTGTTCTCTCTTTTCCTCAAGATTGCGTTGAGAAATACATAAGGTAAAGGATGCATTTCTCATGGTGCCTACCATATAGTAGGCATTCAAAAATTGTTAACTTCAACTTTCCCCTTTTCCCCTTAGTGAGTGAAGAAACTAACCACCATCTAGATGTATGAGAATTTCTAGCTACCAGAATAATCCCAAGAACTACTGTCTTTTAGTTTCATTAAAAAAAAAAAAAAAACCCAAACTTCCAAAATAAAATACGCTGGGAAAAGTTTCCATAGTTTGGAGTTTTACAAAGCCTGCCTACATGCCAGAACTTCACATAAAGTGTCTGGGTTTTGCACTTAGGGAATCAGTGTCTCCATGATGCACATAAAATATGAAGAGTTTGCTTCTCATCTAGCCATGGAAGAATGACTGATTGTAGAATGCCAGACGAGATAATTAGATGGTACAGACAATAGCTATTATCACAAGCACTAACACATGGTAACTTGCATGCTACTGTGCCAGAACTGTCAAGAATCCTCAAACTATATATCCCTGGAATACACTGAAGGAATCACTTCATAGCCTGAGCATCTGCTGGAGCAAATGAGGGGCAATTACTTCACCTCCAAAATAAAGAGAGTGATTTGATTGCCTTAACTTACACTTGCTTAACCTTCTTGGCTAAAAGGATAGCACAATGTAGAAGTGCCCTCTAACGTTGCTTTCGGGGCAAAAAAAAAAAAAAAAATTGGCTGTGGGTGGGGAAAACCTGGCCTCTGATACTTGCAGGTGTATTTTTCTTGGGAAGCAAGATTGCTAGAGAAACAAAAGATTTGGTTCGTTTGGCTTGGCAAGTCAAAAATGCAATCCTAGAAGAAGACTTTATTTAGAAACTTTATTTTTCCCCTGTTAACTTGAATAGTTTGTGGAAGAAAAAAAAAACTATAAATGGTTCATAAGTTCGCAATTATTTTTGTTTTGGTTTTAAAAACAAAATATACTATCCCCACCCAGGTAGATCTTTCTATAGATTAATTTCAATTTAATTGGCTACTATTCAGATCCCCACAAAGCTTTAGTTTAGACTGAGAGATATGATTTTAAAGCATGTGAATACATAGAAGGGTTCTGCTCCCTCAGTATCATTACTCTGTCCTGAATCTTCAAGTCCTCTCTCACCTAAGCTTTGTCCTAAGTCTATAAGAATGTCTATCTCTCCTTTTAAATATACTCCTTCCTTGATTCTGCTTTCTTTCCATTAATCTCCAAATCACCAATTCTTGCTTTCCCCCCCACCTTCCATGCACTCTTCAACCCACCATCATCTAGGTTTTGCCCCATCACAACCATGATACTGAATTTACTGAGATCACTCGTAATTACCAAGTTTAAAAGAGACTGTATATTTAACTGATGCCTCTGAGTAATTAAATACTGTTGATCACTACCCCCTCCTTGGAACTACTTTTTCATCAACTCTTTTCTGGTTCTTCTATCACTGTGACTTCTCTTCTTCCATGTCCTTTCCTGACTTCCCTCCCACATGTATAGAGTACATTTTCTCCCTTTCTATGTTCTTGCTGGATGATCTTTTCACACCTGTGACTTCAACTTTCCCCTAAATCCTAGTGACTGCCAAAACAATATTCCTAATCCTTTTAGCTTTTCCAAGCCCTAGTCCCATATTTCTAGTTGCCTAGAGGACAAGTCATTCTGACTACCCTATAGGAACCTCCAATAGAGTGTGTTCAAAACTGAACTTACTGCATTCTCTCACAACCTGTTGCCTTCCTATATGCCAGTTCCTATATGACGTCATCCAGTTGCTTAGGCTAGAAATCTTTGAGTTGTCTATGAATGTCTTGACCCCCAATATTCAGATGCAACCAGTCACCAATTCTTATGAATTATATTTCATCAGTATATGTTGACTCTTTTATCTGTTTTTGCCACTTTAGTTCAAGCTCTCTTTCTGAACTAAGACTAGTCTACAATGAATTGTTTTGTTTTGTTTTGTTTTTTTCTATCACTACCTACCCTCTCTGCAATCCATTCTATATGTCATAGAATAATTAACCCTTTAGGACACATTTTTTAAAATGTCTCTCTGCTACAAAATGTATAAATAAAACCAGACAGTAGATCCTGATGTATATGACATAAATTCTAAAATTCTTAATTTACAGAAGACAGCAGAAAAATCTGTTCATAATCTGGTGATGCCCAATGCTTCAATTCCCTTTTAGCATCCTCTATTTATATCCCCATTCACTCCATGCTTCAGCCACAACTTTGCCATATCACATTCAATTCATTCATGTGTATGCTTTTCTTTCATGCCCTTCTCTTCAGAAGAACAGGCACGCTTCCCCTTCCATCTGGTGAACTCCTGTTTATTTCTCAAATTATAACTCAAATGTTGGCACTTCTAAAAAATGATCTGACACTTCTGAACTGAACTGGTAGTGACTTCCTTTGAATTTTAATTTTCTATTCTACAATTACCTATTTTTGCCATCTGATTGTTGTATTAAATTGCTTACATGTAAATGTCCCAGCTAAGTTCTTTAAGTCCTGGAATGAGGGACTGTGTCTGATTTCATTTATACCTCTAATGTTTACCACAATGCCTGCCATTTGGGAGTCGGGTGAGTCTGGTGAGTCTGCGGAATGAATGAATGAATACATTCTATAAAAGTGCAACACTACAATCTTTGGTTAGGCCTATAAAAAAACAAAACAACAACAACAAAAAAGCAACTCAAGACTTCTAGTGTTCCAAATCATAGGTCTTCATTCTTTCCCTGTTGGAATGGTCTTCTCCAGTGGCTTTTTCTTTCTTTAAGTATGCAAATGACTACCTTGTGGTACTTGTATTTAATCTATTTATCTGGCTTTATTTAAATAGTGAATAGAGGCTCTACATTCTATAGTTCTAGTACAGCATAGTGGGAAATAATTTTGTATGAGTGAAAAGAGACAATTACTTAAGAAATCTCCATAAGAAGGTGAAATTAAGCTTCCTTAGCCCTTGTTTGAGAGAGATATCCCCCATTGGCTGCTCTGCAGGCCCAAACCTTTTCTACCTACCTCCATCCTTTTCATGAACCCAATTTCTTTAGAACACATTTCTTTTCCTCACCTTCTTGAACTCATTCCCAAATTTATTAACTTAGTTAATGAGATCACTTATTAATCAATCATTATATGAACATTTCCAAAGCCCACTTTTACATATGGCATGTTTTTTTTTTCCCCCACCTATTGGGAAGCATGGGATTACCATTCTATATAAAAATAAGGGGGAGAGAATTTCCTTTATTCCATTATTTTATTGTTTTTCCCCCAAATCTTATGAACTAAATCCCATGTCACTGATAAAGCAGCTACACAGCTAATAGGTGCTAATGGATTCCATTTGGCTCAGAATTGCAGGGCTGAGAAAGTAATTTAAAGATCCAGAGCTGAATTATTGACCAGTCTTCAATGGCATCTTTAAAGGGCCTCGGGAATTGAAAAAAAAAATCCTCACAGATCTAATTAACCTGTGAAAGTGAAGGTAAGGGGAGAGTCATAGCAAGGAAACCTCTTGAGCGTGGCTTGTAACTATAGGGAATGAGCCAAGAAAGATTTGAGATTGCATTCAGATATGTTATCAAGAAATAATTCATGCTTTTAATACAGATTTGGGGCATATTTTTTTTTATGATAGGAAATAATATCTAGCCAGGGAATGTAACCTGTGACATCTCTTTTAAAAAGTCTCTGCCTGTCCTACACAAAATATGAGTTGTGTTATGGTAGCCAGAAGACATTTTTTTGTGCCAACCCAGTAAAATGGCAGAATTCAATAAAAGAATGTTCTAGGCTGCATTCTTTACCAGCTGCCATCAGTGACTGAGTGGGCTCAGGTCAGCTTACAGTTTTCCTTTCCCTCTCACCCTGAGCCAACTCCTTCTGTACTTTATCCAATTCTGAGCCCTCGATTGGTTTTCCCTTCCTTCCTTCCCTTCCTTGTTTTAATCTAGAGAATTTTCCCCAGCTTAAGCACTACTCCCAAACAGGTTCACTTAAGTCCTTCTTTTTTCCTGCCCATGCAGAAATAGAAATCTTTTCATCAACACAATTACCTTTGCCAACAGAATATCTAATCCTACAGAGAGGAAAGAGGCAATATGAAAAGGGATGCAGAGACAAACTCATCAAAAATGACCAATAAGAAAGAAAAACATATGGGACCCCTGGGTGGCTCATTCAGTTAAGCATGACTCTTGATTTCAGCTCAGGTTAGGTCTCATGGTTCATGAGTGTAAGCCCTGCATCAGGTTCTGTACTGGTAGTGTGGATCCTGCTTGGGATTCTCTGTATCTCCCTCTCTCTCTGCCATCCCCTACCCCCAAAATAAATAAATAAACTTAAAAAAAAAAGAAAGGAAAACATATACTGACAATAGTCCATTTTCATGTTAGAAAAGAGTAAAAACTAAAATGGTATTTTTACACTCATGTTAACAGTGTTTCCTTTGTTTTTCAAACACGTAGTGGAGCAAGGCAAGGGGCAGCGGGGGTGGTTACTGAATCTTATCAGTAAGCAGTGTGGAAGGCTGGGCATAGAGGACCTGAGCAGTTTCCACCCCCCAGGACAGTGAGCATTTGGAAGAGACCCTAAGGCTTTTTCTGCACTCTTCATTAGCTCTAAGGATCCTTGTCTGCAGAAAGACGGTTTGTTCACAAGGCCAATTTTACTCCAAGTTAGTTCATGGGCATCTTGTCCTTACAAAGAAGGAAGGGGTGGTCATGCAAATAATCCTAAAGACAGCTGACTTCTACTGGAAAATGAAGTGAAAGGGATGATTTGACTCCTTAGCATAAGTGTGTGCAAAGTGCTTTGAGTGAGAAAGGCACTGCAGGGATTTTCAAGGACATTCAGCACAGCAAGACATCTTTCCCAGGCCTGGTATGAATGATTTTCCTCCCTTCTTCCTGTATTCTTTTCCCACCTTTCCCATTTCTTTCCTCCAATCTTTGACAATTATGAGGATGACAAGCTGATTAAAATTTTTTCCATGAAAGACTAAATGATGGTTACAAAGGTTATTGAATTCTCATTGTGTGCTCTGTGCTTTTGCAGAGTTTTATGTGTTATCTATTGAATCCTCACCCACACTCTTTGAACTATTTTTATTATACCCATTTATGGATGAAGAAACAAGGCTCAGAGAGAGTAATGCTGCCTTCTATTAGCAGACTCTTTCAATTGGACGAGCCAGGAGTCAAACTCCAGTGTGTCTGTCACCCAAGGCGATGCATTCCCTACTATGTTATACGTTGTCTCAACTTGACCCCTCTGTTTTATCAACCATACATTCGGTATTGGGAATGATATCATTTGCTTTGTATTGTTTTATATTGGACGATATCATTTGCTCATTGTGTAGAAAAATAGAAACAAACTCATTTTGAGAGGGAAAATAGAGATGTTTTGCAGTACCCAAGATAAAAAATGCACAGCTCTCAGAAGGAGAGAGAACCAAGGACTGGAGAACTTCGATCTCTTTCTACCTCTCAGCTCTTAGATGTTAGCTTCATCCTTACCATTCTCTGCAGACACATTTTCTCTGCATTCCAGTCCAACTATTAGTGAACAGGTCTGATCACTATGCCTGGCTGACACCAATTAAAACTAAGTGGCAAATCCTATCATTCCATTTCAAAATTTTTAGAGAAGGGATTCTTATTGGCTTATCTTAGGTGTGGACTCATATTCTAGACCAATCAACTATGGTTAAGGGGCTAGGGTCATATTGTACAAATGGATGCTTTCAGAGGCTCACTGTCTTTACATGTGTTTTTATAGGAGACCATTAGGATACCCACCCAGTATATGGCAGACATGTATTAGGTCTCCACTAAGAGTTGAGAACACATGCATGAATGGTAATGAATCACCCAGTATCTTAGAAACTCAAGATGCTTTGGCTGTGGAGTACAAATGTTCAGAAGTCAGCAGTGTAGATAGGAGTACCTTATTTGTCTGTTGTCTTACCTTAAGCCTCAACTTAGTTCAGCCAAAACTGGTAAGTAAATAAACCACTTTTCTTCCTTCACATGCCCCTGAATTCTTGGGTCAACTCTTGAAAACTTAATGGCAATTTTAAAATACCAGTATATTTCAATTCACTATTATAAGCAAGGGCATTGAAGATCCTCATCATTCAGGGAGTCTGAGTGGCTCTATCAGTTGAGCAACTGACTTCAGCTCAGGTCATGATCTTATGGTTTATGAGTTCAAGCCCCACATTGGGCTCTCTACTGTCAGTGCAGAGCCTGTTTCAGATCTTCTGTCCCCCTTTCCCTCTGCCCTTAACCCACTCATGCTTTCTCTCTCTTAAAAATAAATAAATATTTAAAAAAAAACTTGAAAAAAAAAGGAAAATTCTCATCATTAGGCATGATTCAGACTAATAAATGGTGGGGTTTTTTTTGCCAAAAATAAAAGGACCCTAACCAAATTGTTCATTAACATGTTTCAAAAAATTGAAATAATACTATGCACAGATTTTCCCACATTTGTATTCTCTGAAATACTTTAGTTAGATAAGAAATTCTGTATAATACATCCCCTTTTTGGATACTGACAAAGGGTATTTTTAAGTTTCAGAGAAGTCTCTCAGTAATGAAACTTATTTAACTTTGTGTAATCTAACATCTGTCTACTGATTTAATGAAGGAATATCTTATGAGTATTAGTATTATCATGAACACGGTTTGGAAAACACCACTGCAAAGGCTATGAAATAATTTCATGGAAAGATAGATTTCCTGTAGTTGAATACAATTGAAAACAAATCCCATTTTACTGAACAGAATTTCATCAGAATTCCAGGAAGATCAGTTAAGGTAGAGATGACCATCTCTATTTTTAAAGATAAAGCTGTCAGAGAAAGTAAATAATTTTCCTAATGTTCTATTACATAATAAGTCTAAAAGGTCTCTAACTCTTAAGCTGGTGTTCTTTCTATGTGTCAACACATGGAACAAGAGCTTGTTTGAGATCTAGCAAAAGGAAAATAGTCAATTCAAATGGCCTTAAATGTTTTCCACAAAGCTCGTCAGTGATTTCATAACACAAAGGGTCAACTCTTCAGAGGTTGATTTCTACAGAAACCATGATTACTCCAAAATATAAACTCACCAGCTGACCAAACTCCTAGCAATGTTTCAGATACCAAGACTATTTGAAAATAACAAACATAATAATAATAAAAATAGGGTTAGATTTGTTTTTGTGTTTTACCTGTAGAAGAAATGTTAGGTAATAAGAGAATTTATCTGTTCACCCCACCTGGTACTATAGTAATTTCACCCTCCTGAACATCCACATTCACCCCCCAGAATTCTGGGAGTTCCCTAGATGATTCCCACAAATACCCTTGGTACTTCAACATTTGTATCCACTTATTCCCCAGTCTGATGCCACAATAAAAGTGACAACTAAGCTACTAAATGCCAAGTGGAGGCATACGTATTTGCTGCTGCTATCTGCATTGACAACATCGATGCCTAAAACCGAAACAACTGATGTCTGCAAGTAGGTGCTGGCGATCTGGTCAACACCCCACATACTACCATTGCCACAGTGGGCAACCCACTGCCATGGAGGCTGCCAAAGCCAGTTTTTCTGACATCCCTGCCATTTTCACCTTGAATTATCAGTATCTCACAGAGACAGTGGAGAAAAAGATTTTTAAGTTTCACTGGACCTTTGGTATGGTCCATTCACCCAGTGACTCAAATGGAAGACAACAGCAACAAGGCCACAGGCAAAATTCTCTCTCCCAGTCCTGGTTTCTGCAACTTGATCCAAATCAGGGCATGTTGGCTTCTTTTTTGCCTTGGAATGATGTCTTTCCTGAGTGGCCACTCAGTCTTCTGTGGCTTTGCCAATCAGTTATTTAATTTTCTCAGATGCGGGACAGAATCCTAGGATGGACATAGCAGAGCATCTGGCTAGAGCCCTGCCTGTAATAGCCTACACCCAGCTGTTCTCATCTAAAGGAAGACGGGATCTCTCCTTCAGTGACTCTATTAAACAGTATGCAACCGTTATGGGTTGGGCAAGCCCAGCTGCAATGAGAGTATCATTTTCCTAAATAAACATCAGTGTTTAAAGTAAGAGCTCCATGAAGTGGTGAAAAGGCTCTGGCCTGGGAAGAGGACATCTGGACTCTGCTTCTTATTAGCTGTTTGGCCTCAGTTGAGTCCTTTAATCTCTCCGGACTTCAGCTTCCTAGCTTCTAAAACCCAGTGCTCATTCTGGTCGCTAAAGCTTCTATCTAGCCCTGACATTTGCTACTTGAATAGGTGAATCCAGGTCATCTCATTTCCACAAAGGCCCCTAATGCATTTATTTGTCTTGTTGAATAAAACATTTATTATTACTGTTCCATCTTAGTGATTATTATTCACCTTGTTTAATAGATAAACAAATTGAAGTCAAAAGTCTTATGTTAACATATACACAATGCTAGTATAAGTTTTTTTTTTTTTTTTTCGGGAAATTAAAGAGTTATGCCAATTTGCAGCTGATTTTTTCTTCTTTTCCATATATTTATTAGTGATTCTTTATCGCCCTTGTCTTTCACAACCAAGTTATGTCAATATTTCTCGACAGCAGCACATTTTGCATTCTCATTGCTAACTGCCTGATTTGGACCTTCTTTGTCTCAGCCCTCGAGCAGCTCATTGCTGAAGTACCTTCTTAAATGCCTTCTATTCTTCTAACCTCTTCAGCACCCCCCATATACCCTCCATCGCCCTGGTAGATAATTTTATTGAGTACAGACCCATTCACATTCCTACTGTTCATAAACCTCCAGAGAACCTTTATCAATCACAGAATAACATCTACACTCTTTAACCTGACATTTAACCTGACATTTAACTCTCACAATGTGGCTTCAACACACTTGTCAATTTTTATTTTTCTAATCACCTTCCCTTATATTAAGCAAATGGATTTACTTCCAGTTCCTCTAAACACTTTGGAATACTCACACCTTGCGCCTCTGTTCATGCTGTCTGTACCTCTATCTGAGACAACATTCCCTTTTACTTAATACATCCAAATCCTTTCTGTCTTCAAAAACTGAGCTCCAATGAACTCTTTTTAAAAGCATTCCTCTATACCATTGGAAGTAGTCTTTCTCTTTGAATCATCTAGCACTTTATAAGTATCTCTAGTTTGAAGTCTTTATACATCTTTGATTTTTCATTTATTCAATCTTTCTTCTCCCTCTAGCAATAAGCTTCTAAAGGGCAAGAATCATGTCTATTTTTGCTTATCATTCTGTTCCTCAGGCCTAGCACAGTAGGCAATTATCAAACAATTAGTTGAATGAACATCTTAAGACTCATTTTCTAACTCATGAGGATAAGTATTTGTATCCATGTCTTGTCTTCTACAATTAACTCTTAGCTCCTTGAAAACAGTATTTATGTCTGATTCTGTTTGGGTATCTCTTAAAGAAAAATGGCTTACATGTTGAAAATATTTATTTATAAAGATTATTAAATATTACTTATAAATATTTGTTAATTTATAGTTGGCTAACAAAGAAAATTTAGGGGGAAAAAACTTTGAGGTCATAGAGCTCTATGTTCAAATCCTGGCTTTATAAACTTAGATGAAAATGTTCCAGGATATTTTCCAATTAACATATTGTTTTTACAATCTGCAAAGAACTTTCATATATATCTCAGATGATTGCCAAACAATGTTAGATAGTATTATCCCTAATTTATAGATGAGGAAACAGAGAAGTAAAAATAAGACAATTCAGGCTTTAAGAGGCTAATGGTCACTCAGGTATTAAATGGAGGAACAGAGAGTCAAACTAAGGTTTTTGGAGACAAAAACCAATGTCTTTTTTTTAAGTTTATTTATTTATTTTTAGAGAGAGAGAGAGCATAAGCAGGGGAGGGGCAGAGAGAGGGAGAGAGAGAGAATCCCAAGCAGACTCCATGCTGTCATCATGGAGCCCAGAGCCCAATCAGGCTCCAACTCACAAACCCTGAGATCGTGACCTGGGGTGAAGTCAAGAGTCGGACACTTAACTGACTGAGGCACCCGGGTGGCCCTATGTCTTTTCCATTCTCATGAATATATTGACAGTACATAGATGCTGATAAGTGGATCTGTGCCTTTGGATAACAACGTTATAACAACATTGTTTCTAGAATTCAGGCCTCTTTAAGTCCTTATCCACTGTTCTGACCTCTGAAGACACAAGAAGGAGCTTATTTGGAATTTCTGGTCTCAGGATAGAAAGATAGTCCCCCCACACCTGCCCTTATCTGTGGTTTTACTTTCCATGGGTTCAGTTACCCTTGCTCAACTTCAGCCTGGAAGCAGATGACCCTCCTTCTGATATGTTGTCAGAAGGTCAAAAGTAACCTAGCAGTACATCACAATGCCTATGTCCTTCACCTCACTCCATCTTATCATGTAGGCATTTTATCATCACACATCATCACAGGAAGAAGAGTGAGTTCAGTACAAGACACTATTATGATAGAGAGACACCACATCCACACAACTTTTATTACAACATATTTTAATAATTAGTTATTGTATAATCATATAATAATTTATAATTATATAAATAATACTGTCTATTTTGTTATTACTTATTTTTGTTAATCTCTTACTGTGCTTAATTTATAAATTAAACTTTATCATAGGTATGAATGTATGGGACATAGTATATATAGGGTTCGTTACTATCTCTGGTTTCAGGCTGGGGGTCTTGGAACACATACCCTGAAGATAACAGGAGATTACTGTATGTGATACATTTTGGAGAAAGAGCATAAATAGGCCTATTTTCATACTTGACACAGAAATTACAGAAGAACTTCAAGAATTTTTTTTTTCTGACTGAAGCCATCTTCACTAAATAGGTACAAAATGGAAACTCATCACTTTTATTTAAACCAGAGACCCTTCTTTTCTTTTTGTAAAACATCTCTATCTCTATATTGAAGCTCAAATCCAAGTCAAGAGAAAAACAAGCTATTATTTATTATGCAGTTTGCTCTCATTATGTTCTTCCCAGAAATGAATCTCCGTCCCTCTCAGACTTCCTTTCACAGGACGCTCTGATCTGGCTCACCCTCACAGCACTGGGCAAGTTGTTTTGCCTGGCTTATCCCATCAATAGAAGGCTCAGCTGCCTTTTCTCACACTCAGAATCCAGCAGACCATTTTCCTTGGTCATCAGCAGAGAAACGGGGAGTCTCTTCTCTTAATGCGCTGAGCTCCTGCCAAGTTCCAAAGTGCTCTTGCCCTTTCTTAAAGATGTTGAATATTTGCTCCTCACTCAAGACATCTGGACACCTTGTGTGAATAGCCCCCTCCTAAGGGTGGTGGGTTTTTTGAAAGCTGATCGTTCCAGTAAAAAATATTCAGGCACTTTCATACAATTCTGATAGAACTTGGAAACTTAAACAAAACAAAACAAAAACCTTCCCAGTTGTAGTTTCTACTCAATAGCAGGTGAAACAATAAAAAAAATTATTGAGCAAGCAAAATTAATCCGCATCCAGAGAATTTTAATAAATTTTAAAACAAATAAATCCACATAGATCCTCTGGGGTTTTGCCAGCAAGTCTTTAACGATCTGTTTTTAATAGCCAGGCAGTATCCTACAACAGCAGACATGGAAGAGTAACGAAGTACTTTGTAAAAAATAAATAAATAAAAGTGATAATAATGCTGAACACAATTTCAAAAGAGAAACAAAATGTTTTGACTGAAACACAAGGAGTACTAGAAGTTATGCTGGTTAAATACCTATCAGCTGGATAATTGAGTTCAATGGTCCTTAAATTCTTACTTCAGATAAGTGTGACAGGTATGTGGCTTGACTAGAGGGCATTTACTACTTACAAGCCAGCCAGACAAAAGTCAATACAGATCTTATTAACAGTCACATGGGAATCATGAGATTTGGTCTGTTTTTCCTTTTATTTTTTCATAGCCTGAAAGTTGCCTCCAAACTTCAGAAAGAAAAAAATAATTTTTAAAAAGACACTTTTTTGGTAACTGTTATTCCTCTAAAGTAACACCTCATTTGTCCATCATCAATGAGGGAATGCATATTCTTCACAAATTCATTTTCCAATAAAAGAAAGCAAGTTTAGTGTTCAAAGGAGTAAATTTCCTTGAGATATTTTTGCTGGAACTCTTTCTAAAAGATATTACATATTGAACAGGATTTGACCTTTTCTGGTGATTCAGAGTTATCATCATGAGCATCAATCACTATGAATCGCCACCACCTCCTTCCTCCCAGAGTGCAAATATACTGGAATCTCTCACAAGCTAAAAGAAATGCTCCTTTTGACCCTATCTACCTTTAACTATTCCCTTTACTTTTTTAAAACAGCTTTATCAAGATATAATATACATACCATATAATTCACCCATTTAGAGTGTACAGTTAATAGCTTTCATGTATTCACAGGTATATGCAACTATTACCATAGTCAATTTTAAACTACTTGCAGAAAGAAATTTGTACCCATTAGCTATCATCCTCTCCATTCTTTGCTACCACTCCCACCCCCTCCAGCCCAAAGAAATACTGCTCTGCTTTCCATCTCTAGACTTCCCTCTTCTGGACTTTCATATCAATGGCATCATATCCTGCAAGGTGTTTTGTGACTGGTTTCTTTCACTTAGCATGACTTTTTCAATTTACATCCACATTATTGTATATATCAGTACTTCATTCTGTTTTATGGCCAAATAGTACTCCATTGTGTAGATGGATATACCAGATTTTTTTTAAGTTTATTTATTTTGTGAGAAACAGAGACAGCACAAGTAGGGGAGGGTAAGAAAGAGAATCCCAATAGGCTCTGTACTGTTAGTGCAGAACCTGACGTGGGGCTCAATCCCACACACTGTGAGACAGATCATGACCTGAGCTGAAATCTAGAGTCAGATGCTCAACAAACTGAGCCACCCAGGTGCCCCAGATATACCAGATATTTTGGTTCACTTTTCTATTGATGGACATTTGGGTTGTTTCTACCCTTGACTCTTGAAGAATGCCACCATAAACATTTGTGCACAAGTTTTTGTGTGGATGTATGCTTTTATTTCTCTTGAGTATATACCTAGGAATGAAGTTGCTGGGTCATATGGAAATTCTATATTTAATCATTTAAGGAACAGCCTGTCTCCCAAAGTGGCTGCAACATTCTACCTCCCTTCCAACAGTATATGGGAGCTCTAATTTCTCCATATTCTTGTCAAAGCTTATCTGATTTTTGATTCCAGCCATTCTAGTGAATGTGAAGTGGTATCTTATTGTGATTTTGATTTGCATTTCCCTGATGACTAATGATATTAAGTATCTTTTCATGTGCTGATTGGTCATTTGTGTATCTTCTTTGGAGAAATGTCTATGCAGATTCTTTGCCCACTTTTAATTAGGTTGTCTTTTTACTATTGAGTTGTAATGGTTCTTTATATATTTTATATATGTCTGACAAGTCCTTTATTGGAGGTATGGTTTGCAAATATTTTCTCCCACTCTGTGGGTTGCCCTTGTACTTTTTGGTGATCTTTTCCCTTTTCTTCTGTTGTTGCCCAGCTACTTGAAAGAAGTTCCTTGTAGTCCACTATGTCTTGCTTCCCATTTATTCCTAAAAACTACCACAGTGTGGTTCCCACACCCTCCATTCCTTTGAAACCCTCTTACTAAGGCCAAATTGCTCTTATTAGAGCCAGTGAGGGATTTCTCCCTGTTAAATCCAAAGGCTTTTCCTTAATGGCCTCTATTTGTCATTTGACATTTGGCAATGCTCAATCTTCATTTCTTTGAAAAATTCTCCTCCTTAGCTTTTATGATACCATTTTCTTCAGATTTTACTCCTATTATAATAACAATTCCTCAGTTTCCTCTTCTCCTCTTTTTCTACTTACACTCAAATGTTGATGTTCCTCAGTTTAATCTGCAATCATCTTTTCAGAGTACATATTCTTCTAGAATGATCTCACTTATTTCCATGCCTTTGACTCTATTGATAACTTCCCAAATAAATCACCAGACTGTACCTTGTTCTAGAGTCCAGAACTGTATCTTTAACTGACTGTAAGTAATCCCTCTTAATCACTTGGAGGCACTTAAACCATTTCTTTTTCAAAATCCAAAATAATCTTTCTCTGTAATTGTTTATCTTCTCTTATTCTTATGTCATTGGGGCAAGGAAGTCTGGAATCATTCCCCATTAATCTTTTTCTTTCATGTTGGTTTCATGTTGGTCATGTCTGTCTTACCTTCTAAATATTTTTCTAATCTTTTTCTTTCACTTATTCACTACTGTCATTGTCTTTTGATAAACTTACATAAATACTTATTAGGATTATTTCAGTACAGGCTGAGTCCGTTCTTCCATCATCTCTCCTGTTCAATCCATCTTTATCATTTTGGCCAGCATTAACTTTCTAAAACATAAATCTGGTCCTGGTACCCTTTACATTATCTACTTTTAATGACTCCCTGTAAACCACATGATAAATTTAGACTTCTTTTCATTATATATCAGACTCTTAGTTTTTCTCTTGTCTACATTTCTCTTGCTGTCTTGTTTATCTACCCCACAATCCTGAAATCTTAAACTTCTCTTCCCCCAAATGCTGTATCCATTTCTTTTTTTATTGGCATGGAACAAATTACCAGAAATTTAGCAGTTTAAAATGACATAAATTTATTATCTCGCATTTTCTGTGAATCAGAACTCTGGCACATTTTAGTTGGGTTCTCCACCAAGGTCTCACTAAGGTGAAATCAAGGTGTCAGACACCTATGTCCTCATATGGAAGCTTAACCAGGGAGAGATCCATCTCCAAACTCTTTCAGGCTCTTTGTAGAATTTATTTACTTGCAGCCATATGACTGAGGTGGCTGTTTTATTACTAGCTGTTGTAGGGCCCCCACCAGTAGGGGCCACTCACAGCACCTAGAGATGACTCTTGGATCCCTATCACAGACTCTATCTACAATGCAGAGCCTGTGGATATATCCTTCAAGGCCAGGAGAGTATCTCTCTCTTTGAATCTCTTAACTTCTTTTAAGGGTGCACTTTTAAGTCAGACCACCCAAGATAATCTCAATGTTTTATTACCTCAAAGTCAACTGGTTAGAAACCTTAATTCCATCTGTAAAATCCCTTTTGACCATTCATACAACATAATCATGTGAGTGATATCCCCTCATATTCACAGGCGAAGGGGCTATACAAAGCATGTTCAGTAGGGGTGGGAATCTTGGGGACCAAATTAAAAGTCTGCCTGCCATACACATGCTCTTTCACTACTCTATGCCTGTGTTCATACTGTCATTTCTTTCTATTATATCCAGTCCTCCATTATTAGTTTGGAAAGACCCCGATTGGTTTTTAAAACCAGTTTCAAATATTACTTATCCATTAAGCCTTCAAGACAAATCAGTTTTTCCCTTCTCTATGCTCCTATTGCACTTGCTCTTTCTATCATAATTCTTATGTCTCTGATTTCCCAGCTGAACTGTAATATTTTCAAGTACATGAACTACCTTTTACTTGCATTTGCTTCCCCAACCCCAGCTGTGTATTAAGTTCTTAACAAATGTATATTGAATGAATTAACCCACCTCTTTGCTGTGCAGTAAGGCCATGATATCTCATTGGCTGTTTACGTGAATAGAGCTTTGAACCACATAGCAAATGTCCTCAGTTTGACACTGAGGACCAGTTAAGCTGGTTTTTTGTTTTGTTTTGTTTGGGTTTGGGTTTGGGTTTGTTCTCCCTCTCTCATTGTATTATCAGATTGTCAAATGTTACTGCTTCTTAGAGTCAGGAGACTTAACTGTAAAACTGCTTCTTTGGAACTGCTACATCCAAACTGGTGTGGACCAGGAAACAAACAAATTAAATATATTAGAATTAAGAACAAAGTCTGAGTACAATGGTTGTACTTTCATTAATTGTCAGAAAGTCTCTTTTATGGTTGTGGTACATGACCTTTGGCACAGAAACTGCAAAATCAATTTTGAATGTTTTTGTAGGCATTCTTCCAGATACTTGAAAACCAGCTAGCAGTTTTCTGGGTAAGTGACCTTTGAATAAGTAAGAGCCAATTTTGCATTCACAAGATCAACGATTTTGAAAGGTAACTTTTAATAGAAGGCAGCTAAAAACAAGAGAACTTGCCCAACATTTTACTGTTCTGTTTACATAACTACTAACAAATGAAGGTTTTCAATGAACTTAACAGAAAGTCTTGAAATTGGAAAAATTATCTAAAAATGCTTCTTCTAATCTTAAATATTTAATTCACTTGTTTTGGCCATTTCATTCATTGGGTGTCCCAAGTGTAGAGGTAAGTTCATAAATGTACATTTTAGAATTAAGCATCAAGTCCCCAGCACCCACAAAAAAAGCAGAAGTCAATGAAACAGACCTCAGCAAAAAAACCTATAAATTTTGAGCTGCCCAAATTCTATACTTCCAGCGGCTACAATGGCAACTTGCCAGAAGCCTGAGGGCCACAGTTAATTTGCACATACATTTATAAAAAAATTTTAAATTGTGAGCATGCATGCACAAGCTTAGCACTCATTTGTATTATAAATGGAAATGTCTTGTTTCCTTTTACTAGTTATGAGAACTCCAAGATGGATAAGCTTTGTCCCCAGACTGCTATAATGCAAAAATGGTACCTCTGGGCTTTTAGTCATATAGCCTAGAGACAAACCTTCAGTTTGGTTTGACATTATTCTCAAACCACAGACTCTCAAAGACATCTTTACTGAATGAGTTATTCGAATGTGTTTTTTTTTTTTTTTTTTTTTTTTTTTTTTTGGTAAATGATGGGTTAGATTGGGTGTTGACTATGTGTAGATACCAGTGACACTTACATAGAATATTTTTAAATAACAATTTTAATAAAAAGCAAGTACTCAACTCTTAACATTCATCTGCACCCAAGAAGACACATAAATTAGGAAACAGAAGATAACTATAATATAAAGGACTTACATGGAGTTGGGAAGGATATGGGTCAAGGTGCATTCCCCTTGGATTGTTCTCTTCCTGCTCAAAGTCAGAAAGATCTGTAAAACCCTATTCATTTAGGTAATCTAATAAATGAAGCATTCACTAATAAATATTATATGAAAATATTTCCTCAAGGAGAGAGTAAGCTTTCAATATTTCAATATTATATGTGCCCTTACAGTGTGAAATAAGAATAAAAATAGTTGAAACAACAAAAAAGAGTTGATGATAAACGTTGAGCAACTATGGACATAAAACTCAGTACTTTTTTGCAGTCTATATGCCAGAAAAGAATAGTCATTAGAATGTGTGTGCTCTAAGAGTGAGGACTACATCCAACATGTTCACTATATTATCTCCTCTGCTTGGTCCAATTTCAGCACCATTAAATCTTTATTGAGTGAAAGAATGATGGCAGATCTGATATCTAACGCTGTGACTCAATATGAGTCTTGAACAGAAATATGTGGTGTTAGAAGGGAATCAGTGGATAATAGAGACTCAGCATGAGAGGTGATGGAGAAGACTTTAATCCAAACATGGAGATACATTTTCCCATTCCTAGTGCAGTATTTCATCTTCACTAGTGTGATTGATGGTTATAGAGAGACTCGAATGTCAGTGATGCCTCCATATATTATTTATAGCTATTGTATGTATTGTACATGTATGCTTAGGTTAACAGAAGACTACTCCACAATATTACTTTTGTCCTTTATCAATTCACCTAAGTCTTCAAAACCTAATTACACTAGACTTAAGTGAATCAAACAACACTTTTCTCAGCAGTCTGTTGGCCAGAGTATAAAGGCAGAGTAAGAAGAACTCTTAGGATGATTCATAACAAGAGCCTATTCTCCTATGGCATCATTTTGTACAGGCTGATCCCTTTAAGCTTAATCAGGATAATGTAAGCAGAACACATATCTATGCTAACAGTCCCTATGGTATAATATTAATTTCAAAACTGAGTAATTTTGAGTTTTTGAGTATTTCTAGGAATTGGGGAGTGGGGTGGATAACTGTAATTAGAATCATTTTATAGCAAATAAGCTATAGCCACTCAAATGATATATAGGAAATTCACTAGATTGAGTAATAAGAGATCTCTGCAAATAGCTGTGTAATGTTTGTTGGAGTCATTTAGTCTCAGGATGACTCCGTTTTCTTGCTGCAAAATGATAGTTGATCCACATAATATCTAACTTCCCTTCTCTAACATTCTAAAGTTCTGATCCTGATTTTTGGTTGTTGTGTTTTACCACTATTTCATTTAGCAAGTCCGTGATACAGTTTTGTCATTCTCTTCCATTTCTGCTTGGCAAGAATCATCCATAGGCCTGAATTGTTTCTCACACATTTGAAGATCATCATTTGTTGAGTTTAATTGGCATTTATAATCATATAGTTCATCTAGACCACCAAAGGATAGGCATGACCAAAAACTGGGTGGACATAAAAAACAGGTGTCTGGTAACTCTGGCTGAGATGGAGTAATAATACTACCAGTATTGGAAAGCCAGTGACAAATTAGAAGCCAGTGACCACATAAAGCTTCCAGGTAGATATTGAACATGATATGTATACTTTATGAGTATAAAATGTTGAGCATATCTGTCTGTAGACAGTAAAGACTATGAAAAAGCCTCTGAAATCAACCTCAAACACAAGAAAAGCAGAATAGAATTTTGAATGTCTTTCTTCCCAATGCATCTAGTATGAAAGAAGAGGATTAGTAAATTTTGGAAATGGCTTAAATACTTCACATAGTTGCCAAAATACATTAAAAGCAATAAACTACCCTGGAAGAAAGACTATATTATCCAAATACTTATGCCCAAGAGTTCTGGATTCTAAGGTATGGTTATTCCTTCAGGCTTTCACCCTACTGAATTGATTTGAACACTATATGTGTCTATTTCATCAAGGGCCTTGGTATCAAATTTTAAAAGCCTCTGAAGATGATTTGTGAAATGTCTTGGGCAGCAAGAGATGTTTACTCTGGGAATATCTCTTTGGGAAATTCAGTCACTACTTGGGAAAGGATCACTTCCGAAATCATAATGACTTTGACAATATTCATGCATGTCTTTGAAAGCTGAAAAAATAGGGTATATTTTTAATGAAGTTCTAAGAGAAATGGTCATCAAATAACAAGTCTTCCCATTTATTTTGCCAGAATGATTACTGTGTTTGGAATGGCTGGGGTTCCAATTTACTGGTAGGACTTCTACGAGAATGTCAGCCTTCCTGCTTCACAGATTTTTGGCAGTTGCCATTTGTCCTATATTTTCCATTTAAGCATACCACCCAACATAAAACTCACATCTAAAAATATAGTATAACGTCACCTGTGAGATCTCAGTAAAAGTAAGTTAAATGGTACAAACCTCTCATACTGGCAGAGTACACGTGGTTCTTCAGTAAACCAATCTGCCTTTAAAATCATTTTCGCTAAACCTACTGCTTTAATATTTTTTGTCCTTCCCTCAGGGGCCATTGCTAGCAAAAGTCCATAGCAACCTTTTCGATATTTATAAACTATGTTTGTAGATACAATAGAAACTTGGTGCAGTCAGCTAAATAAAGCACCAACCAGCTGCCATATCTTCTGCCCTCTGAATTTGAATGAGATGTGGCCCGTAAAGATTCTGATGGGAACACAGGGAAAGAAAGGGTTGCATGCTAAAAGTCAAATTAGTTTTTCAAAATAATACCAAAATTCAAACATCTTTATTTAATGAGATAGCATAAAACCATTTCTTATACCAAAGTGAAGTGTCTTTTGCCATGAGCCCTAAAGTGTTTTGAGGTCCTGAAACTTCCACAAAAGAGTAAGATAAAGTCTAGAAATGCTACATACTAAATTCTCTTCTTTTAGTATCACAATATGTGTTAGGGTATTAGAAACTCTGAGAAATCCTGTTCCAAAGAGACCCATTTAACTCGTTTAAGCCTTTATAAAAACTCATCTTACCTTTTTTTTTTTTTTTTTTCTTATAACACCTATTACTGTTGAAAGAAACTATTTTTCTGCAATCCATGCCAGGGGGGAGGCTGTCTTTCCCTTTGTGGAAATGAAACATAAGTGGCCACAATTTTCTTTACTTGGCTAAAATACTATTAAACTGGCACAAAATAATAACACATAACTGCCATTCTTTTCATGACTTAGATTGCCTCTTTCTCCTAAGGAAAAATAACAGATAACCCAGAGCTCATTCCAAGTCCCTCTATTCACCAACCAACCCCTTGATTTGGAATTACTAGTGTTGAATACTGAGCCTTAGAACTTTTGAGCCATTTTTTCTTCCCATATGTGCCTGCCTATCAGGTGTGACCTTAAAGGTTATCAGATTAATGGTGTTTCATTATCAACAACAATAGCAACAGCAACAATATGAAAAGTAATAATGCAGCTTTAAAATCAACTGTCTTAGTGGTGAGTGGAGGATATGTGATAAAAATCTCCACATAGTATTCTTTTCTTCTCCCTGGAAAGAATATAACCAGAATATCAAAATAATATCTGAAAGAAGACAGTTTAAGAAGTAGCTAAAACAATAAACTTTGATTATTGGAAAGGGTACTCACTACTTTGGTTATCGTGTTATTACCAGTGTATTTGAACAAACTTCTCATTTTATTCACCTCTAATTATTTCTAATTCTTCTTGTGTCCTTACAATTGTTGAGGGTCTGAGTGAGCCATAATGACTTGTAGGAAACTGCTCAGCAGAAATAACAAAATTGACTTCATGGTGAGCTAAAGGTGGAAGGCAGACAGGGAAGTAATAATAGTTATTTCATTACTAAAATTTTGAAAGAACCCCACAATATGTTCTTCCTGAAGTTCTTGACATCCAGGAGCCCTCTGGAATTGCTACTTTAAAATACAAGCATGCAGACCTTTGAACAAAAGCAGAGGACAGTGATTATTTCAAAGTGGCATTTAGGACATTAAAGTCTAGACTTCTTTAGAGGGTAAAATGCTATGTTTGAGGATGAAGACTTTGAAAATTCTATCTCTTATTGGAGCCACCATTAAAAAAAATGGCACTTGAATCCTTATGTATTTGGTTGCCTGACTTTGAAATTATGTTCTGTAGGATTAAGGCACAAAACCAAGAAGATATATTAAAAATCCTACTCTCAAATGTATGTCTGTGGGACCTACATGAATTTAAAATGCTTACAATATATATAAATTTTTTATGGAGTATTTCTACCTTCAATGGCACTAAAAGCTTGTACATTTAGAACTTATAAACCAAGTCCCTTCAAGTCAATTTACGTGAATGAGAGCATTAGAGGTGCATGCTTCCTAAGATGATTGTTGAATTTGGCTTAGGTAATCTTGGCAGAAGGTTGCCACCTTCCAATCTTTGTTCTACCTGACTGAAAACAAATATGCCATTTTCCTGATTAAAAACCATCAGAATTTCCTCCCCGCTTTTTCTCCAGGGAAGATTGTATAGTTAATGGTTCAAATCCTGCCTCTGATACTTCTGGCTATGTGACTATCATGTTTTCATCTGTGGACTAGGTATAATAATACTTTCCCATGGTATTGTTGTAAGAATACAATGAAGAATAGAATGGGCCCATTTTCCCCAAGATAACTCTAAATTGACTTCTTAGTTGACAAACTGGCTCATGGGGACCTCCTCTCCAAGAGAGATCAGAACTGCTTTAAGGATGCAGGAAAACCCCTGTGACCCAGGATGTGGGGAACCAGGCACCCTATCCCTTGCTCAAGGAAGACTTTCCTGCAGGTATTTAGGAGATTCCATTCTTTCTTCCCAAGGAAGAGTTGCCTGCAGGCTGTGAAAGAGCCCAAAACTCTAAGGATGAGAACAAGCCTGGCAAAGTTGCCCTGCCCAGCCCAGCTGGAGGCCACTGGGAATAATATCACCTAATTCAGAATCTCCATGAGAATGGGAGTGAAGTGAATGTCTTTTGAAAACAGGACTCGTCACTGCTCATGATCATCAGTCAGCCACAACCAAGAGCATGGAGGCTGTCTATTTGTACATGCAGTTATCTTCTATGAATGAGGAAGGCACCCCTCAGAGTCCCCATCCCAATGGGACCTCCCCAGGCTCCTTCTTTCCCAGTCTTTACTAAAGTGTTAGCTAATTGAAAAGGGATATGCTAGTAGGACCTGGGTCTTTTGTTCCCTGAACCCTTACACCTCTTTCCTCCTCAAGATATCCAGTATTCTCCCTTCACAGAGGAGATCTGAGCTGCTTTCAAGCAGCTGAAGAAGATATAGCCCTCATGGGTCATGGTTTCTTTAAAGGTCAGGGCTCACACAATTCCTCAGTAGAGAAGGCTTGGCATGAACAGGAACTTCTCTGTAGGATTTCTTATCAGTGAAGAGGATGGGTCCCTTCCCCTCATCACTCTTTTCCCCTTTATCCCAGAGCTCAGCTTGGACCAAAAGACTCTTCCATTTACCATTAACATGAAAACTTGGCTCATCACATGGATGTATTCTTCCTCTTTTGTGCACTATCTTATTCTTCAAAACTTCCCCTCCATGAAGGAGGCCTGTGGAGTCAAGGGGCCTGGCCAGTCACCCAGAGGTGACTGAGCCCCTCAGACCTCAGGTTTGGTAGACAAGTTTAATAAAGGCCTTATGTCCTTGAAAAAAAAATGAAGAATAGAATGAACTATGTGTTCAGTTGACGTTATTATTACTTTTGTTTTCATCAAGTCATGCTTGTTTGCCTTCTTGTCTTTCTTAATTTGAGTCTCTCGGCCAGAAATGGATTTGTCCTACTTTTTTTTAACCACTGAAGTTCTAAATATCTTTTAAGTCACAATCTAATTATAGTTTCCTTTATAAGCCTTTCTTTAATGTCTCCTGGTACAGTTAATTGTCCTTTCTTCTGTGTTTCTGTAGTTTCCTTTTAAGTATCTGCATTATTTAATTTTTACCAAAGATCTATTATATGTGAAGCACTATGGAGATACAAAGAAGAATGTGACCAGATCTCTGTTCTTGATGTATTCTGACATATTACATGAAGGCTTTTTGATCTCCCTCACCAGACTGAGAACAGAATAAGGCATGCTCCAAGCCTTTTTTAACTTTTTTTCTCAACCCTTCCAAATTTTATCTAGCTGTCTATGATCTAAAACAGTATTCATCATAAACTCTGAAATGTTATACAAATTTCCTCTCCCACATCCCTCTCCTGGGCCTCTTTTAGAACATAGCCTCTGTTCAGTTTAAGTTGAGGGTGACTAAGCTCTATCACTTGCTCTAAATAGGAAAGAGATGGCATTGAAACTAAATATTTTATTTTATTTCTGAATACAAATGTCTCATTAAAACCATAAAATCTTCATGGCAGTTCATTTTCATATCTCTTTGCCAATCCAGTAGAATAAATAAAGAGACAAGTGAATGTTAAATCACACTTTAAAGAATGGAATCAGTCAACCTTTCCAACACAATCATCAAGAGGAACCATTAATAACAATTTGGTTTTGAAATATAAATGCAACAAGCACGTCCTTAAGAATGTATCATAAAGAATATCCCATTTGAAAAATGATTAGAAAGAGAGGTCCCAAGAGGTCCTGGAAATGACTGAGAAGAAAAGGAAAAGCAAAAAAAAAAAAAAAAAACAAAACAAAAACAAAAAACACAAAACAGAAGAAGAAGAAGAAGAAGAAGAAGAAGAAGAAGAAGAAGAAGGAAGAGGAGGAGGAGGTGGGGAAGGATACACATCTTAGCAATGTATATGGGTTTTTTTTATGATCTGTCCTATGGCTTCTTTCAATCTGACAAATTATACAAATCATTTGCAATCCCTGTGCACACCGAACTCCCTCAGGTTGCTGTAACTAGTTGATTAAAGGCATTAACTTAGTAAGGTACAAACAGAAAGTACAATTATTCTTTGTCACCATTTCCTTTTAAAACCCATTCAGTTGAGTTGTTCTTAAATGTACTTAGGTGAAATCTTGTGCTGACTCCTTAGCTTATTCAGGTCATTCCTAAATCAACAAATATTCTCCAGTTTCAGATAGTAAATATTCTAATCTAACCCAAATGAAGATTTTGATCTTTAATCCATACTACAACATTTCTCATCCCCTTGCTCAGGTTTGAAAACCTCCACCTAACAAGCTGGATGTTCCTCCTGTTTCCTCTGGGCTCTGATACTAATGCCCATACACTAAGATGTTTCTGAATCCTCTGAGATTAGAAGAAAGAAGGCATAATTGGAGAGATGTAGAAGTTGAAAAATTTTTAGATAGCAGGTGATGTCTGTAGCTTTCTCTTCAGTCATGGTAAATGTCCAAAATCTTGTTCTTTTTCTAGGAGGGAGTTTTATGATTACTCTCAGGGCCACTTCATATTCATCATTAAGTATATTTGATTTATAGTTTTCTGATTCAGAATATGAATCCTCTGGATGTCCTTGCAATGCAATTCTTACTTTTGGTGGGCCTCAAAGATTCTTTCTGTTAGGATAACTTGTCATCTCCAACTGGACCACTTAGATAGGACCACTGTGATGGTTAATTTTATGTCAGTTTGACTAGGGCATGGAATGCCCACATAACTAGTTAAACATTATCTCTGGGTGTGTCTGTGAGGATATTGCTGAAAGAGATGAACATTTGAATTGGCTGTCTGGGTGAAGCAGATTGCCCTCCCCAATGTGAATGGAAATCGTCTAATCCATGGAAGCTCTGTATAGAACAAAAAAGTGGAGGAAGGCTGAATTTTTTCTCTGCTGACTGCCTAAGCTGGAACATGGATCTTCTGCCTTCTGTGCTTCTGGTTTTCAGGCCTACAGATCTAGACTGGAATCTCCACAACTAGCTCTCTCATTCTCTGATCGTTGAACTATTCCACTGATTTTCCTGGGTCTCCAACTTGCAGATAGCAGATCATGAAACTTCTCAGCTTCCGTAATTATGTGAGCCAATACCTCAAAATAAACGTGTGGGGGGGGTGGGGTGGGGTATCCTATTGGTTCTATTTCTCTTGAGAACTCTGACTAATACAAACACTTCCAAGTCTCAATTTTGGCTCCATGACTGGACCATGGGACATACTCACTTTTTTCCCCCAGCTTTAGTGAGGGAGCCATTCACTACCACTGTAATCCTTTCTCACTGTCATTGGGGGCCACTTCAGCTAGCTTCTTGCCTTTAAATTATTTTTAGTATGAGTTAGATTTAAGTCCTTATCTTTATCAAATGCCAGGAAACATCTTTATCAAATGCCAGGGATCTCTGTTAGATCTCAGAACGGTCTTCTAAAGCATTAAAAAGCATAGGGAAAGCACTTGCCATATGTCTCTAGAAAGGTTTGGGAGATCTTTTAATTTTTTGATTCTTCACAGAGGTGATGATGTTAGAAATTCACTTTCTAAATGGTAAAAATAGCTTCTTTTTTGAATTTTTAAAAATATTTATTTATTTTTGGGAGAAAGAGCATGAGCAGGGGAGAGGAAGAGAGAGAGAGAGAGAGAGAGAGACAGAATCTGAAACAGGCTCCAGGCTCTGAGGTGACAACACAGAGCTTAATGCAGGGCTCTAACTCATGGACCATGAAATCATGATCTGAGCCGAAGTCAGATGCTTAACTGACTGATCCACTCAGGTGTCCCCAAAAAGCTTCTTTTTCATGTATAATTTTTTCAGTGATCCTCAGCAAATTAAACTTACTAATGTAGATGCCTTTCAGAGGCCTCAAGTGCACAAGAGTTTGTGGCCTTTTCTGCAATACACTATAATTGTGTATTATAATAAGGATCTCTTTGGAAATAGTTTCCCAAATAATTTCCTGTCTAGAGTACTTCTACAATATCCTACAAAGATAATAGTTTTTCTTTTTCAAACTCTTCCAGTGATGTTAATTATATGAGAATAAAATAATGCAATATTGTTTTGTAGCAACGGGTCAAGTGTTAATTTTAGTGTTTAAGGACTTCCTCAGGAATTATTAACCAATTGCCATTCAATAACTGAGAAAGAAGAAAGAGATGTGAAAGATGGTAGAGAAGCAGAATTTTAAAAGGATTTTTTGAATCTTTTTTGCTCAAAGGACCCAACTTATATCATTATAATTTAGTTAAGAATATGTACTGAGTTGTCTTCTAAGTGTTAGAAATATAGTGAACTTTTCTCTGCTGTCACCAAAACTCAACTTTTATTGGGAAAGATAGACATTTAAGAGACAATTGCAATTTAATATGATTAGTGTTGTAAGTACATAACATCAGGATGCCACAGAAGCATATAGAAGGATCTTTTGAAATGAGGAGGAGATAGTGAAGCATATTAAGGAGTGATTCCATTCTAAGCAAAGGGAAATGTATATTCAGTTAGAAACAAGAGGATAAAATTGTCCATTCAGAAGAAGTAAAGTATGTCTGAAATATAAAAGTATAGAAACAATTCCATGTCTTCTCATATATCACACAGACATTCTTTTTCCCTTGTTCTAAAAATAATTCCATTTTGAACCACTAACCAACACCCATTATATAATGGTATTATATAAAATGGCATTATGTAAAAGGCATGCATGCAGGATTTGTGATTATTATTTTTGCCTTCCCAATATTATATTGATGTCCTCTTTTATAGTTTAGTGATTTATGAATAGTGATTTATGAATATCTCAGGATCTTTTATTGCTGCATCATTAAAAAATATCAGATTATACAGACACATCTCCGAAAGTAGTAGAATAAAACTTCTCAATTTTTTTCATTCATAAAGGAAATGAAACACTGGTAAAAATTTTTCAGGATCAACCTTTTCAGAACTCTAGAAATTAACCAAAGTCTTACAGAAATTAAGTAAGCATTTGTCAAAGAAAAGTGGCTGAATCTCATTAAGAATAGTATTTGCGGGGGCGCCTGGGTAGCTCAGTCGGTTAAGCGTCCGACTTCAGCCAGGTCACGATCTCGCGGTCCGCGAGTTCGAGCCCCGCGTTGGGCTCTGGGCTGATGGCTCAGAGCCTGGAGCCTGTTTCCGATTCTGTGTCTCCCTCTCTCTCTGCCCCTCCCCCGTTCATGCTCTGTCTCTCTCTGTCCCAAAAATAAATAAATGTTAAAAAAAAAAAAAAAAAAAGAATAGTATTTGCGGCAGTTTAACTTTTCCAACTTCCCTTTCCCCAACTCCATGCTTCAACCATATGCTCTGCAAGAGATACATTTTATAATCAAAGACAAAAATAGGTTGAAAGCAAAATGATGTGAAAAGACCATGCAATCAGTAACCTAACAGGGGTGGGAGTGGCTATACTACTGTCACAAAAAATAGACTTCAAGACAAATTGTAACTAGAGACAAAGAAGGACATTTTAAATGATAAAAGGGTCAATATATCAAGAAGATACAACAATTATAAACATATATGTACCTACCAGAGAGCTCTAAATTACATGAATCAAAGACAGAACTGGAGAGAAATTGACAATTCAATAACAGTAGTTGAATACTTCAGTATCCCACTTTCAATATTGTATAGAACAACTAGATAATAATAATAAGGAAATAAAAGGTTTGAACAGACTATTAAAAGAACCCTAGACCTATCAGATATCAATACAACACTCCACTAAACAGTAAAACATATAATCCTCACAAATGTAAAGGAAACAATTATAACTCAATAATAATAACAACCCCGCCAAATAATCCAATTTAAAAATTGCAAAGGTTTGGATATATATTTCTCTAAAAAAAATTAAAAATGGACAAAAAATATGTGAAAAGATCTGTGACATCATTAGTCATTAAGGAAATACAAATCAAAACCACAGTGAGATACTTCACAACCATTAGCATTGCTATATTTAAAAAGACAGAGAGTAACAAGCGCTGTAAGGATGCAGAGAAATCAGAATCAGAATATACACTGTTGGTGGGTATATGAAATAGTTGAGCCATTTGGGAAAACAGTCACCCTAGGCCTTAGGCAGACAAGGGGAAGTATACAGGTGGGTGCTAGGGATAAGTCACCAGAGGGGTAGAAAACAGGGCTCTGCTCCAGAGCTAGAAGAGCCAATAGAATCAAGGAAAATAACATGAACACCAAGACAGTGAGAGATGGGATGATTGTGGGCAAAGGACTCTTTCTGCCTGGGCAATCCCTGTACACAGCTGAACTCCAGGACTACAAAGCTACAAACAGGCTCTGTGTCTCCTGTTTAGTTTTTCCGCTTACCAAAACCAGAAAATAGTTCCTCATATACCCCAACATTTCTGGTTCCAAAATATAGAGACAAAGAAGATTGGAAAGTTGCTTCTGAAAAATAACCTGCAGGAACCTCTAATTACGCTTTGCTAGACAGATACCATGAACTGCCTGACTGGCTCTGTAAGGAGGGGGAAAGGTACTCTTCCCTTGACCTACAGGTCATTATGCTAATGGTTCTCTCAAATTATCCCTTTAAACATCTGATCTTTTCTTTTATCGGCTAGACATGAATGACAGAGAGTGATTGCAAATTGGATGTGGTCAGCTGTACTAACTTTCTATTATTCTCAGTTCAGGGATTGTAGAAAAAAATTCAAGATAAGAAAAAACATCTCAGCTAGCTTATTTCTACTTACCAAATCATTCACTGGTTCTATACATGCTGTTACTTTAGACCCAAGTACAAAATGAACCCATATTCACTACTTTAAATCTCTTACTTGTTCCAGCTATAATATATCATGATGTCCTAGGAGCTCTTTTGCTCTTAGGAGCAGTTTAGATGCCATTTTCTCAGAGAAGCCTCTGCAGATCACCCTATTCATGGAACAGTCCCCCCACCCCCACCCCACCCTGGCCGGCCAGTCTCTCAACTACATCTCCAAGTTTGTATCCTTTGAAGTACTTCTGAATCTCTGAGGTCACCTTACTCATTTATTCACCTGTTTATTGTGCTTCTCTCGCCACTAGAATATGCTTCATTATGGTAAGAAGACCTTATTGTCCTGTTCATTCATGTGTCTTAAATGCCTAAAATAATTCCTGACACAGAGTAAGTGCACAGTATTTATTGAATGAATAAATGAGTAAATAACCAAGATTAAAAAAAAATGTGGCCCAGTTTCATAATTTCATCTTGCTCTTGGAGTTTTTGCCCCTTGATAGAAGAGTTTCATAACCATAGTAGTATCTGTACAGTAAGTTATCTACTGTACTCAGCAAGCCACCAGGTAAATTACATTGAGGACATTTGCTTGAGGAAATATGTCCTTGCCTGGAACTTTCATAGCCCATTGAGGCAGCTTTTTCAGGAAACTCTATTCACGAGAAAACACTGAGAATATTTGTTATTGAGTCATACTTTTGCTGTATATACATCATCATTTTCAGGTAGTTACCTTTCAAAATAGGCCTCAAATCTGACCATCCCTTTCCAGTTTTTCTAACTCTACCTCTGCCAGGATTACTGCAACACCCTCCAAACTATGTCCCTAAATCTAGTTTTGTCTTTCTCTAATCCAGACTGCAGTCTGCATGATCTTTCTGAAACAGAAATGCTATTGTTCTCCTTCGCTAAAAACATAAAACCCTCCAATATTTTCTACTGGTTATCAGACTAAGGTCCAAACTTCTTGATATAGTTTGCAAGGAACTTGTGACCCACTGTCCTCTGCCCTCTATAATTTTATTTCAAATCACTCTCCCAACATTCTTTCAGTTCATAGAAGAATATTCTCATTTTCTCTCTCTTTCTCTTTCCCCCCTCCTTTCCCTCCCCCTACTTCTCCCTCTCCTCCTCCCCACAGTAATATTCTTTATAAATGGAATCAATTTCTTAATTTCATTGCTGGATTGCTCATTACTAATATATAAAAATATAATTGAGTTTTGTATATTGATTGTTGGTCTTGTATCCTGCAACCCGGCTAAACGCACTTATTAGATTAAATTTTTTATAGACTCCATAGGATTTTGTCTACAATCATACTATCTTCAAATACAGTTTTACTTTTTCCTTTCCCACTCATATGATTTTAACTTCTTTTCCTTGCCTTGCTTCTCTGGCTAGAATCTCTAGTATAGTGTTGAATAGAAGTGGTAAATGGACATTGTCACCTTATTCCCAATCTTAGAGGGAAAACAACCAAGCTTTCACCATCATGTGATGTTAGCTATATATTTTTCATAGATGTTTTTTTATCAAATTGAAGAAGTTCCCCTTTGTATCAGTTACCTACTGCTTCATAACAAATATCCACAAACTTAGCAGCTTAAAGCATCATATATTTATGATCTGGACAGCATGCAATGTGTTCTTGAAAAGAATGTGTGTTCTGATGCTGTTGAGTGGTGTTTTCTCTACATGCCACTTAGGTCAAATTGGTTGATAATGATACTGAAGTTTCTCACTCTCTCACCCTGCTGGCTTTGAGGAAGCCAATAGGCATGTCAGAAAACACCATTGGGTCAGGAGCTGAAGGTGGCCTCTGGCCAACAGCCTACAAGAAACTGAGTTCTCAGTCCAACAACTTCTAGGAACTGATTCTGCCAACAACCTGAGTGAGCTTAGAAGAAGATTCTTCTCCAACTGAGCCTCAAATGATACTGTACCTCACTTGATTGCTCTTGTGAGATCCTCAGCAGAGGATCCAGTTAGGACATGCCCAGATTTCTGACTCAGAAAAACTGGAACAATCATGTTTAGAACATCAATATAGCTCTCTTACAGTCACTATTTGCATGGCATATCTTCTTCCATCTTTTTACTCTGAACTTATTTGCATCTTTGATTCTAAAGCATATCTCTTGTAGGAAACATAGAACTGTATTATTTGTATTCAGTGTAACACTCTATGTCTTTAGCTGGAGTATTTTGTCCACTTACATTTTGATTTTGTATTCTATATGTCTCACATTGTTTTTGTTCCTCTATCCCTCCTTTATTGCCATCTTTTGGTTAAACAGATATTTTTTAGTATATAATTTACATTTCCTTATATTTTATTAACTATATGTTTGAGATTTTTTGCTCTGGGAATTACAAAAAGAATCTTTAATTTATTATAAGCTCATCAAAATCCACTTCAGGTTACTATTGATTTAATTCTAATAAATATAACAATGGTGCAAAGCTGTGAGTTTCTGTCCTCTGCTACAAATCAAGCTTGCCTCCTTTGGTAGCAAAGCTGAAAACTTTGAAGTTATTCCCAAGCTACTAAAACTATAGTTATCATCAAGTTGTGGTGGGGGTGGGGGGGGGGGAGGATGGGAGAAGCCCCTAGCAAATAGGCCATAGACTCTCGTGTTCTTACCTGACACTCTAGGAGTTTTTCAACAATAAATGATTCTTAATTTATTGTCTGTCAGTAATCAACAAGAAATGTTTGTTCTGAAAATTTTGTCTAGTTTGGGTTTGTTTGTTTTTTTTTTTTTTTTTTTTGAGGGGGGAGGGAGGATAACAAACCTCACCACAATATAAATGGAAGTACCAGGTGCCCTCTTCATTTTTAACCTTACCTCCAGTTTTCTTTAACCAGGATTGTCAGAGATTCATGCCTGTTATTTAGCAATGGTGAAAAAAATCCATCAATTTAAATAAGACTGTTTCCCAGCATAAAAATTCACAAGACTGGGGCTGATGTCAGCAAGAAGTCAGAATAGGAAGTACCCTGCTATATCCTCTCATAGAAACAATAATTTGGCAGCCATCCATGGACAAAAATACCTTCATGGGAGCATTAGGATTCAGGTTGGGAAACCCTGGTGGAAACCAAGATTGAGGGGTCCATTTTGGTAAGGCACCCACAAGCAGGTAGCAGGCTTGCTGACCCTGGTTCTGCCTACAGACCCAGAAAGAGCTCTGCACCACTGTGGATGCAGCTACAGCTCTGCTTAGCCTTGGTCTAGCCATCAGCACCATCTCCAAGGGACCTGGGAGAACCCATGTCCACCCATTCCTTGGGTAACTGACATGTCGACCTTGGTCCTGAATATGAACCCTGAGGCAGCTCTAGCTCCTCTCCATGGTCTAGGAGTAGTCGTGCCTCCCCACAGCAAGAGACACTCCCATCTGTAACCCTAGAGGTAGGCCTGGTAGCCTGTCTGATTGTTAATCCTGAAGTGGCCCTATGCCTGGACTCCAGTCCCACTCAAACATGGTCCAAAAGTAGTCCTGCCCACCAATGAACCCAGCAGCAAGATCACCCATCTGGAGCCAGGCCTACAGACCTTAGTCCTGGCTATGGATCCTGAAGCAACGTTGTGACTTTATTCTAGCCCCTATCAGAGGCAGTCCAGGCCAGCTCTGTCCACCTAGGCTCTCACCAAGTGACATGATAGGACCCTCCCAGGGTCCTGGTTAGAGCTACATCCATCTGTGGACCTGGTCACAGGCTTACCACCTGCAGACCTGTATGAAAACCAAGTGATATGAAGTATCTTTTCAGACCACAATAGTATGAATCTACAGATCAATTACAGGAGGAAAATGGGAAAATTCACAAATATCGGAAATTAAACAACACAATCCTGAACAACCAATGTGTCAAAGAAGAAATCAAAAGGAAAATCAAAAAGTATCTTGAGACAAATGAAAATGGAAACACACACACCAAAATTTATGGAATGCAGCAAAAACAGTTCTTAGAGGAGAGTTTAGAGTGATAAATCCCTACAAAAGAAAAAAGAGATCTCAAATAAACAACTTAACTTTATACAATTTTAACCTAACTTTATAGTAGAAAAAAGAAGAAACTAAGACCAAAGTTAGCAGAAGGAAGGAAATAATAAAGATTAGAGAAGAAATAAGTGAAATGGAGACTTGGAAGACATAAAAAATATCAACAAAAACGAGTTGATTTTTTAAAAGATAAACAAGGTAGGGGCACCTGAGCAGCTCAGTCGGTTAAGTGTCCAACTTTGGTTCAGGTCAGGATCTTACAGTTCATGAGTTTGAGCCCCACCTCAGGCTCTGTGCTGACAGTTTGGAGCCTGGAGCCTGCTTTGAATTCTGTGTCTCCATCTCTCTCTGCCCCTCCCCCCACTCACATTCTGTCTCTCTCTCCCAAGAATAAATATTTAAAAAATTAAAAACAAAACAAAACAAAAACAAAGTCAACAAAATTTTATGCAAACAAATTGGACAACTTAGAGGAAATGGATAAATTCCTAGAAACACACAACCTAATAAGACTGAATCATGAAGAAACAGAAAGTCAGAGCAGATCGTTAAGGAATATGGAGATTGAAGTTATAATCAAAAACCTCCCAACAAGGAAAGGCCAGGACCAAATGGCATCATGGATGAATTCTAGCAAACATTTAAAGAAGAATTAATACCAATCATTCTCAAACTCTTCCAAAAAATTGAAGAGGAAGAAACACTTCCAAATACATTTTTTATGGCCAACATTACCCTAATAAAGCCATATAAGGGTGCCACAAGAAAGGAAAGTTACAGTCCAATATTCTTGATGAACACAGATGAAAGATGTTCAACAAAATACTGGCAAATCAAATTCAACATCACATTAAAAGCATCATACATCATGATCAAGTGAGATTTATCGCCTGGGATGCAAGAATGGCTCAATATATGCAAATCAATGAATGTGATATACCACATTAACAGAATGAGGGATAAAATTGCTATGATCATCTCAATAGATAATCATAGAAAAAACATTTGACAAATTCAATTTTTTATGATAAAAAATCTTGATAAATTAGGTATAGAAGAAATGTACTACAAAATAATAAAGGCCATATATTACAGTTAATATCACACTCAATGGTAAAAAGCTGAAAGCTTTTCCTGTAAAATCATGAACAAAACAAGGATGCCCAATCTCACCTAGTCAACATAGTACTGGAAATCATAGCCAGGGCAATTAGACAGGAATAAGGAAAAAAAGGCATCCAAAATACAAAAGAAATTAACTTGTCTCTGTAGATGACATAACATTCTATATAGAAAATCCTAAAGACCCCATCAAAAACTATTAGAACTAATAAAGAAATTCAGTATTGTTTCAGGATATAAAACCAACACACTAAAATCAGTGCAGTTGTATTTCTATACACTAACAACA
The DNA here is from genome assembly GCF_007474595.2 of Lynx canadensis. Taxonomy (NCBI): domain Eukaryota; kingdom Metazoa; phylum Chordata; class Mammalia; order Carnivora; family Felidae; genus Lynx; species Lynx canadensis. The sequence goes on from NC_044309.1 coordinate 61,442,538, forward strand.
AACTATTTGGAAAAAAATTAAGAAAATGGCACCATTTACAATAGCATCAAAAAGATTAAAATAGGAATAAACTTAACAAAGGAGGGGGAAATATGTGTGCACTGAAAACTATAAGACATTGGTGAAAGAAATTGAAGAAAACACAAATAAATGGGAGGATATCCTATGGTTATAGACTGGAAGAATGAATATTTTTAGAATACTGCCCAAGCAATCTACATATTTAATGTAATCTCTATTAAAATTCCAAGGGCACTTTTCATAGAAATATAAAAACCAGGGCGCCTGGGTGGCTCATTTGGTTAAGCATCTGACTTCGGCTCAGGTCGTGATCTCATGGTTCCTGGGCTCTGTGCTGACAGCTCAGGGTCTAGAGCCTGCTTTGGATTCTGTCTCCCTCTCTCTGCCCCTCCCCTGCTCATTCTCTGTCTGTCTTTCTCAAAAATAAATAAACATTTTTAAAAATTCAAAAAAAAATAAAAACCAGTCCTAAAAAATCATATGGAACCACAAAAGACTCTGACTAGCCAAAGCAATCTTGAGTGAGAACAAAGCTTGGAGACATCACATTTCTTTATTTCAAACTATGGTACAAAGCTATAGTAATCAAACAATATAATACTGGCAGAAAAGCAGATACATAAACCAGCAGAACAAAATAAAGAGCCCAGAAATAAACCCACACATTTACAGTCAGCGAATCTTTGGCAAAGACACCAAGAATACAAAATAGAGAAAGAATAATCTCTTCAATACATGATATTGGGAAAAATGGATATCAACATGCAAAAGAACAAAATTAGATCCTTATCTTACATTATACACAAAATTTAATTTGAAATGGATTAAAGACTTACGTGTGAGACCTGAAATGATAAAACTCCTAGAAGAAAACATAGGGAAAATTTCCTTGACATTGGTTTTGGTAATGATTTTTTTTAGGTATGACACCAAAAACACAGGCAACAAAAGCAATGACAAACAAGTGGGACTGCATCAACCTAAAAAACTTCTGCACAGTAAAGAAAGCCATCAACAAAATGAAAAGGCCAAGGCTGGGGGTGGGGGAAACAGGTAAATGTTGCCCAAAGCATACAAACTTTCAGTTATAAGATGAAAAAATTCTGGAGATCTAATATACAGTATCATGACTGATGATGAAAAATACTATATTGTATACTTGAAATTTCCTGAGAGTAAATCTTTTTTTTTATGTTTATTAATTTTTAGAAGAGAGAGAGACACAGAGTGTGAGTGGGAGAGGGGCAGAGAGAGCGGGAGGCACAGGTAGGCTCTAGGCTCTGAGCTGTCAGCACAGAGTCCGAAGTGGGTTTTGAACTCACGGACCACGAGATCATGACCTGAGCTGAAGTCGGACACTTAACCAACTGAGCCACCCAGACACCCCTCCTGAGAGTAAATCTTAAGTGTTCTCACCACACACATAAAAATGTTAACTACGTGACATCATGGGTATGTTAATTACCTTGATTGTGATAATCATTTCAAGACATATATGTATATCAAATCATCATGTTGTACATCTTAAATATATTCAATTTCTATGTGTCAATTATACCTCAATAAAGCTGGACAAAAATTAATAGTCCTGATTTAGGGAAAAGAATTTCTAAAACCTATTGTTTTATACATATCTGCTATAACTAAATGACTAAACGATTAAAATAATTAAACAATTAAGACTTCTTCTTGGCTCTGTTGCTATTTTTGGCATTCTCAGATGCCCTTTTGTGGCATATGTTTCAGTGGCTGTTTGAGTTTAGAACATATTTTTTATTTTCAAATTTAAAGTGAATTAAAGAAAATAATTAACTGCTGTATCTGGAATATCTGCAATAGAATATTTCAGCATTAAACATGAATATGTATAGTTTTTTTACTCTCAACCAAAATGGTGAGTCTGAACAAGACAAGAAATGACATTTACAAGATTTCATGAAGTTAACGAGAAAAGATTTTTAGTTAAAAAAAAACACTAAACTGATTTTACTGAAAAAAATGTAATTACATTTCTTACAGCATATTCATCTGAAAATATAGGGGCATGTTGCCCTTAATGAGGATTCAGTACGGTATTTCCAGCAATCTTTTTGCAGACGAGAAAGAAATACAAGTTAGGAAAAGAAAACTTCAAAAACTTGAATACTCTGATACTAATAAATTTTGAAAATGCCATTTGTTGGTGACAATAGTCTCTCTATATAGGGCAGAGTCTTTGCAAAGACTTAACCAATTCATTAGGACCATTTCTGCAGGGTCACCTGATCACAGGGAAGTTGAAGCACGTGAGAATGCAAATGACGACTTGAAAGGAATTCAAACATATTTAGCATCAAAGGCATGTAATGCAGATTGAAGGGAGGCCAGACATTGTGCTATGTTTATTAGTTTACATTAAATCATCGACATATTATGTCATTCGGTCTCCACACCATGGCTGTGGGACAACCAGCACTTTGGGGCACATTTCATTGAGGAGGGGATTGGCAGTGACCTCCCACCCTCGGAAACTCTGCCTAGCACCTTGGGAATGTTCTTGGCCTGCTAGGCGAAGGTAATGTGAAGCTGTTCTTGGGCCACAAGCAGTGCAGTTAGCAGTAATTACCTGGAAACTCAGCAGGACGATAGAGCTTAAGAAGCCTCCACAAATGACTAAGTTTTTCCTAGAGAATTTCTCAAGCCCTGGAAAAAGGTAGCTTATTATATGTAAACATTGCTGAGGGTGTTTCTGTGTGAGAGTGAAGAGTGAAGTGTTTGGGTGGCAGGGACATGAAGGGAGCACTGAGGGAGCTACAAGACGAGACCTAAACAGGAGCAAGAGGATGAAAAGATGGCCTGCACTGGCAGGCAGATGCAGTGGATTGAGGAGTCTGGGGGCTCTGAAGCCAAGTCATGGAAATTGAACTCCCAGGAAAAAAAAAAAAAGCATTTGAAAATAAAGAGTAAGGCAAGAGCCTCAGAGAAACATCCAGAAATTTCAGGAGGGAATTAGGTTACATCTCAAAAATAGGTATCAGAAAGATGGTGGTGCCAGGCAGGCAAGACCAGCTCTAGGAGGAAAACATCATTGCACAGTGATGGGGATGACCCCCACAGTTCTAAAGAGGACTCTCTGTAAACAGCTGCTGGCCAGATGTCTCAAAGCGAATGGCAAGTGATAACACGCCCCTTCCCAGGCGCCCCCCAGCCAAAGAGCCCAGTCAGAACTGAAATTCCCTGCAGAAGCCGCCCCAAACCTCAAGTGTCAGTGCCTCCAATCCTGCCAACTTTTCATTGGGGAATTTGTTTTCCAACCCCAGTGAGGAGTTTCCTGAAAGAGCAACAAACTCTATCCTCACCAGTGTGACTCACGCTGGGAGTGGTGAGGGGAGCCAGGTCTCCCCAGGCTACATGCTATCTGGGCTCCCAAAGGTGGCCTTGGACTGTTTCCCAGGGGTGGTGCCAGTGTGCGGCTTCCCCGTGGCCTCTAGAGAGGAATTGGTTCTCGGCGTGGGCAGCTGTTGTTGGCGGGAGATTCCCGGGCATGTCTCATCACCAAGGCACCATGATGGCGGCGCTTGTTGGCATGACCTCCCTTTGGCAGTGGCAACACATTCTCTGTCAGCACCGTTCACGGGGCCCACGCTATTTCTCTGAGTCTCTTGCTGTTCCGTAGAGACAGTTAAGCGCCACCTCCCACTGTTGCCTGCAGCAGGGACCTACCGCACGTTTCAGTGGGAGTTACTCTACACCAATCTGTAAATGAACTAGTTTAACAGCCTCCATAGGTGTAATGGGGTACAAACCTAAGTAACACTGCGTATGTCATTTCCCTGCGTTAAGCTCAGAGACACCGATACTTGGCTTAGGTTGAGTGCCTGTACTCACAATGATGCCCTATCAGGAGATAGAGCCCATCACTCTCTCAGGCAAATGTCTACACTTGTTAAAAGACTCCGATCAAAGATCATATCAGCTAGATATGAATTTTAATCCAGTCTGTCCCACATATTAATGCTGTTTCTTTTTTAGCTAACTTATTAACTTGCTTAGCTCAGTCTCAGTTTCCTCATCTATAAATATTTTATCTCACAAAGGGGTTATGATTGAATTAAATTCAATAATTTATAGTACAGTAAAACCTTACTTTGCAAGTGTAATTCATTCTAGAAACATGCTTATAATCCAAAGCACTTGTATATCAAAGCAAACTTCAAGAACCATTGGTTTAGTCATGATCATGTGACATTAGGTGTCATGTACTACTCGTATTGCAAAGCATAGCTCGTTTGGCAAGTTAAAATTTATTAGAAATGTTTGCTCGTCTTGTGGAACACTCACGGAACGAGTTACTCGCAATCCAAGGTTTTGCTGTACTTATTTTAGACTCTGGTTGTATACTTCCTTCCCTAATAAAAAGAAATGAACCTGAACACAACAACTCCCTGAGATAAGAGATTACTTGGCAAATACTCTCTGGGTGTCCCTGGGAGAATGTCCATCTCCTTCATGCTGGGTCAGGTGCATCTGCAGCAAGGAGACAGCTGGGGTGGCCCTGATGAGCCCCATTTGACCACCTCACCTGGGAGCCAGGAAGCCTGGCCTGGGCCTTAATTTCCCAGAACTTCAAAAGCAGTAGGTGAAATGTCTCAGGAGAGGAGGCAGCTACAGGTTAGAGGCCTTCCCGGGAGAGAGGCAGGGAATGCCATACCTCACACCAGCAGGCAGAGAGAGGAAGAAACACAGAGGCGCCTCCTCTCCAATTTTTAATAACATCAATCTTTGTAGAATCCATCTATCCTCTGGCACACCTGAACACATCTGGTGACTTGTTGACCAGATCTGCCAGAATTTGCATGAGGAACTATGGAGAATTTATCATCCACTTAAAACTATCAATATTTATTAAGTATCAGTTATGTACTAGCTGCTGTACAAAGCCCCCATATACAGTGATGTGAACTAATAGTGTTGTGTAGGAAGAGAGAAGCAGGCAGAGGAGCATGCCCAGTAGTGCAGTCTTGGCTGAGGGGTGATTGGGCTGGCACACGGTCACATGATGTGGACCTTCTTTTCAGCTCCAGAGGCATGTGGAGAGGAGGACCGTGAGGGACAGTGTCCTTCTTCTCACAGACTGAACAATCTATAGCATGCCTTTAGTTCCAAAGGACTTCCAGGAACACTGTGTTGGCAGCCACCTGGCAGACAGAAGTTTTCAGGGGAAGCCACAGTTGTGACTGGAGGAAGTATCTGTGGACATAGTGAAGGGGTTTGAGAAAGGGGAAAATTGGAGGAGAAAAAGGAAAACAGAGGGCCCCAAGCGGGAGCTAACAAGACTTATCTATGAACACAGGAGACAACTGTGTGGATTCCCAGACATAAAAAAAGCAGGACTTTGGCTTTGGCTTTTCAGTGTTTGGAGAACTTCAGCAAGAGGTGTGTTCAAGAACCAGGGCGAGCCATAGGGGGCGCTCTTCTACTGTCAGAGCAGGGGCTCACACCGGGCTCACAGCACAGTCTCGGCGGTGGCTGTGGCAGCCACAGAAAGAGAAGAGAATGCTTCCTCCTTTGACTCCATCAAAGACAGTACCTCGTTAGCTGTGTGGGGTGCAGAGGGTGTAGACACTGAGGTGTGCGCACTCAGGGTCGGCTCTGACGCAGGTGGCTCCTCAGAGTCAGGGCGGAGGGCTGCGAAGCTATGAACATGGAAGGGGCCCACTCCTGTACACACCTGTAGGGCCTGCAACCCTAGTTACATTCCTAAACTTCCGCCAACCTATGTGTGCCCTGCACGATGCTCATGTTCAGTCTTACCTTGTGTAATTTATAAAATAGTATTGTCATTTACTTCCTAAGATACACATTTTAGATCCTGCTTAATACTAACACTGACTAAGCTAACTCCTGGTTCAACTAGTATCTAAATGCATACCGGGGAGGGGCGCCTGGGTAGCTCCTTGGGTTAAACGTGGGACTTTTGATGCCAGCTCAGGTCATGATCTCACGGTTCATGAGTTCCAGCCCTGCATGAGGCTCTGCACTGACAGCGTGGAGCCTGCTTGGGATTCTCTCTAAAAATAAATAAACTGAAAACAAGATTTAAATGCATACCTGGGGCAACTACTTAAACCAGTGCTTCTCTTACACAAGAATCACCTGGAGAGCCTCTTAAAATGCAGATGCTGATTCAGCATTTGTGGGGAAGAGCCTGTCATTAGGCGTGCCTTGCAGGCAACCAGGCAATGCTGCTGCTGCTCCTAAACCCCACTCTGAGTAGTGGGGACTTAACTCTTTGATCCTCAGTTTTCTCATGTGTAAAATGGGGATAATAATGGTTAGGTTGTAGTGAGGTTCGAACAAGATGGTGCACTTAGCACAGTGTCTGGCAACTGTTAGGTATTCAATGGGACCAAATGTTTTAGGACTATTCATTAGTTGCACTTTATGGAAAACCCACAAAAATATACCATATTTGGTGTATTTGGTATAATTGGCATAATTGATACAAATTTGTGTGTTCTAGAACAAATATCTCATTGCAAACTTTCTACTTTACATTTCCAAACATTGCAGAAATTCCTTTAAATAGTTATTTTTTGTTGCTTATACAGTCTCTTCAGTGCAATGAATAAATTTATTATTAGTAGTAAGAATAAAAATAATAATGTATTTACCTTCTACATAGTAATGTATAGTAATCCTTGTAATCAAACCTCTGGGACAAGCTACAAAAAAATCAGACATTTATTCATCCCTGGTGGCTTTACCTCTGGTAAAGCAAGTGAAAATGTTCTGACCTACTTTCTAGAGTTAACTTTTAAGTATGGAATAACTAGTTATGGGTCCCCCAATACTAGTAACAAACTGTTATTAGATTTACAGAGTTTTTTTAACTAAAAGCAAATACCATCATTGTGCAGATTCTTCCAAAAAAGATAATAGAGAACTTTCAACTTACATTTATCTCAAAGTAGCTTAAAACTTTCTTTAAAAACCTATATCAAAACTTTTCTAACTGATTTCTCATTTGAAGTTTTATTTATTTATTTATTTATTTATTTATTTATTTATTTTCCTTTTTTTTTTCCCCCCACGTTTTTATTTATTTTTGGGACAGAGAGAGACAGAGCATGAACGGGGGAGGGGCAGAGAGAGAGGGAGACACAGAATCGGAAACAGGCTCCGAGCCATCAGCCCAGAGCCTGACGCCGGGCTCGAACTCACGGACCGCGAGATCGTGACCTGGCTGAAGTCGGACGCTTAACCGACTGCGCCATCCAGGCGCCCCTGAAGTTTTATTTTTAAAAAATCAAGTGTTTTAACATTTCTATATGACATATCTGTAAATTCATATGTAGTAATTATTTTTACTCATTTAAAATGGATTTTCCCTTTAATTTTACATCGGATTTTTTAAACCACTATAGTAAAATATCTCTTAGTAATAACTACTGAAAAATCGGTTTAAAAAAATCTTGCTGATATTAAGAATACTGATCTCTGCTCTCTCCATAGAGTCTATAAAACCACACCACAGGCTTTTGTACATGCAAAGGAAAAAAGGAATGCCATATGTGATTCTCTTTCTCCAGTGCTGCTGACCACTTGAGGGTAAGTGAGAATGAATGGGTTATTTTTGTAGTTCAGAGACTCTCATCTTCTTCCTGGTGGCTGAAGAAGTGTTGCCATTTTAAGTTTCCCAAGAAGTTAGTCATCCTCACTCTCGAATGATGATTGCTAACATTCACTGAGCTCTCATCCAATAGTTTTTAACACTGGCTGCCCATTAGGATCTTCTAGAGGCTTTATAAAACACCACTGTCCGATTCCTACCCTAGACTGGTTGCATCAGAATCTCTGAGGCTCAAGCATTTATATTTTTTTAAAGTGCCCTAGGTGATTTTGGTGTACAATGAGGTCTGGAAAATAACTTAACCTAATTAATAGAACAGATTCAAAATCTAAATACAGGCTAGTAGAATGAGATTCACTTTGTCATATAATCCTTTTCACAATTCTGTGAATTCAGTATATTTGGTCATGCCATAAATTTAAGCTTAGAAAGACTGATTAATTCAATCAAGGTCACAAAGCCAGGACCAGTTAAGTGGTGGCTGCATAAATTGAATCCAAGTCTGTCTAACTCTCAAGTCTCTAGTAGTTCCACTAAGCTATATTGCAGGGGAAAAATAATAATAAAATAATGAGAATAATTAAATTAAATTTTAAAATAAGTGAAAAGTAGACATTCCTCTTTGACATTGCAGTAAGATTAAACACAGTATTTCTGTTTTCTAGAGAGTTTTATCACAATTTAGGCCCAGAAAGACCCAAACTGATTCATGTTCCAGAAAGAAAGAGAAGACATCCAGAGAAGATGGTTTTAGGCATAGTAGTAATCAAGAATGATAGGCAAAAAAAAAAAAAAAAAAAAAAATTATAGGTCCTGAGTAATAACACGTTCTGGATGTGCAAACATGTATAGCCACATTCATCTGAGGTTGTTTAACATCCCCCAGTTGCTCAAGAAGACATTGAGATACTGACTGCTTGAAGACAAACCATAGTCTAGGTTAAGCCCAATGCATGAGAAATGTGATGTCTATGTAGAAGATGAAAATATCAAGAAAGTCAAATGAAACCATGTTTAGCATTATGTTGGGAAGATAACACAACCACTCCATATATTTCAAATTCCACATTTCAAATTCCTGCTTCCAAAGTTGTCCAATATTCAAAGAGCAAATCTAAAATCTGCTTTGGAAGCAACATTTTCAAAGCTCCTGCTTAATTAACTTCGATGTGGTTTCATTTTAGACCACCATTCTAGTCCAAAGAAACCTCATTTGATAAGCCAATACTGAATTAGTATTTGCCCAGTCACCGGAAAACTGACTTAAGACTAAGACTATCCCCATATAGGCTATAACAATAGAATTGCTATGGAAATGACCCCACCAAGATTATGAAGGCAAACATCCTTTTTCTTTCTTTCTCTCCAACATCAGTTTCCCAACTTAAAAAAATTCAATGCAGATATACATTGACCAAAGTTGAATTAAGGGTAATACTTGTTGAACAATTAACCAGGATATGAGTATCTAAGAGAGACTGCAAACATAATGAGATAGAGAAAATTGAACATATGTGAATTCTTTTTAGGCAGAGGACCATATGAGCCACATGGATAAGCCATTAAGAACTCCCACCACCTCCACCAGCTGTACTACTTCACTTACAAGAGCATGTTTATGCAATAAAGAGTGCCTGAAATAATTTGCAAAGGGTTCTAGTTAACTGCAAAGCTTTCTTTATCCAAAGCTTCTCTTTTTTACCAAGTGGGAGATTGGTAAAGCTTCTCTTTTTTACCAAATCCTCTTTCTGCAAATTTGGGGCCAAAAGAGTCACTGTCACCTCTGGTCCTCTTATCCCACCCTTTGATATACCATCTCACCCCTCTTCCAAATAAAATTGAACTGAAATACCAGTTTGAAAATGTCTTCCCAGAGCAACCAGCCATTGGTCTACCTGGGCCATTGGTCAGTCTGACTCTGTTGCTGATTCTCCCATCTTATTGCCAGTCTACTGAATTAGATGTTGATTAAAAATAATTTATAGACCAGGCTCATTTCTAGCCAAAGGAAATTTTCATTCCTATTTTTTAGGAGCTATGTGCCAAGAAAAAAGAGGAGTTATGTGTGAGCCTGTCCATGAGGAGCTCTCAATCTAATCATGGTTGGGATCAGAATTTTAAAATTCTAAATTTTGAAATTCTAAATTTGAGTTGTTGTACAGAAACTGGCAGGAAGAGAACTCATCTCCTTTAATAGAAAAGTCCTACTATATGTGAAGAAAAACTGATGTTTCTCAGAAAACAAAAGTTTTATAGAATAGGATGTTCCCTCCTGTTGTTTCACATTTAAATGCCTGTGATTCTAAGCCACCCATTCTGCTGACATTTACCGAAAATCTCTTGTAGTCTAGGCACTGTGGGATAAGGGGAAGCTAAGACTGCTCAACCATGGTGGATGACCACAAGCTCAAATCATGAAAGTAGAGAAATTTTTGAAAAAAATTTTTAACAGTTATTCATTTTTGAGAATGAGAGAGACAGAGCATGAGCAGGGAGGGGTAGAGAGAGAGGGAGACATAGAATCTGAAGCAGGCTCCAGGCTCTGAGCTCTCAGCACAGAGCCTGATGTGGGGCTAGAACTCACAAACTGTGAGATCATGACCTGAGCTGAAGTCAGATGCTTAACTGACTGAGCTATCCTGGCACCCTGAAAGTAAAGAAATTTTTAAGAAGATATAAAGTAGAGAGGACAAAGAGAATAAGGGAAACAAGAACAGTAAAAAGAAGGTCAAATACAAACTAAAAGAGGCCTAGGTGTAAGATTCTATAGTGAATGGTATCTTAGCTTTGCCCTTTGGGGATGCTGGCAGCTAGCCATAGATCATTCCCAACCCTACCCTCCACAGAAGACTGGTGAGGTTTTTTTTTTTCCTTTGGTGAAAAAGAATAACTCTAAAGCAAAAACTTATAGATACTGATATTTGGAGGTCCCCTAATTGATTAGCCCACCATTTGGGCTAATTATGAAAAGTAAAAATGAAAAGTAGAGACCACAAGAATGAAAGAAAATAATGAACTTGAAAGAAATATGACTACCCAGGAAACATAAGACAACTTTTAAAACTGTGACTTTGATAAATATATTTGGACAAATAAAAGATGATATTGCATCTCTTAAAAAAAAGAGTAGGGTGTCATAAAAAGGGAAGGAACAGAGAAAAAGAAGTTTTTGAAAATTAAAAAAAATTGATAGCAGAAATAAACAATAGAAGATTTGGAAAAATAAAGTTAAGGAAATCATCAAGAAAGTAGGGCAAAAATAGAGATGGAAAATTGGAGATAAAGTGTAAGAAAATTAGAGAATCACTTCTAGAGGGCCAACAGTTAGTGACTAGGTATTCTGAAAGAGAGCAGAGAAAATAGAGTATATTGCTAAAGAAATAATAGAAGAAAACTTACCAGCACAAAAAGACATGAGATTCCAGCTAAATAAGTGAAAAAGACCAACACCCAGGCACACTCACAACGTGAAATTATGTAACACTAGGGATTAAGAGAAGATCCTGAAGACTTCCAGAGAAACAATTACATCGTGGAGAAAAAAGAGGGAATAAGCATGGCTTATGGTCTAGTAAAGCTAACAGATTAAAGTAAGGTAATGCATTAAAAATTGTGAGGTGTGTTTTAACCTTATTATTGAGTAATTACAAATTTTAAAAAATTGATATTTCAACTATCAATCATATATGTGGATACAAGAAAAATAATTTTCAGTCATGTTTGAAAATTACTTACCTCCCATCCCTTCTTTCTCAAGAGACTTCAAGGAAATATGCTTCACTAGAATGAGGGAATAAATCATGAAACAGAAAATTCCAGAACCAGCAAAAGGAGAAATTCAGCAATGGAGCAAAGCCTAGGTAAACTCACTGACTCCTTTTCCTTAATTAGCGTAGGGTTATAGCTCCTGGGGTGACAGGACCATACTCCTGCAGAAGTCCCTGGAATTTAACCATAGCTATATGTCCCTGGGACACAACCATTGTCAAACACTAGTCTCCATTGTTTATCTTAGTAGCATATTCCTTACCTAAAAGAATGCTCAGTAGTCTGATAATCTGCAAGGGTCATCACTTATGTGTAAATATCCAAAAATGACTCAATGTAAGGGTACACGTACCTTAGAAGCTGTTAATAGTGCAGCCAACCTGACTTTAACTTGGAAAAAAAGTCACCATTTCATACCCCTCACCTATTTACTAAAAGGCAAAATAGTGGGGTGATTGTACTAAGTCAGTGCTTTCAAAATATGGCTCAGAATGGCCTTAGCATCACCTGGGCTATTTATTAAGAATATAGATCATCAATAGCAATCTGTCCTTCTGGTTTTTTGTTTTGTTTTGGTTTGTTTTCCTTACTAATTTGCACTACAAGATGCTCTGGACTCATCTTGGATCTTCCCTGTCACAATTTTTGGAATCATCCATTTCTCCAAGTCATGTATATTTTAAATAAAAATATTTCAGTACCAATACCATTGTAATGAATCAGCACTGCCTAGGTGGAGGTTCCACAGGAAGGTCTGAGACAAACCAAGACACCTGAGTTCCTCCTAAGTTATACAGTATAGTTCTAGGTGAGCCACTAAAGTTTACCTCAAATCTAATTCTGGGGTCCACCCCATTACATGGCCTGTATTTGGACTACTTACTTCATGGTGATGGAGGCTTTTTCCTGAGTCTTTGTTCCATACATTTTGATGAGAGCATCCAGAATATTTCCCATCTTACACACCTCACCTGCATGAGCAGAGCAAGAATCTGACATTTGGGGCATGTGTATACTCCTGCCATGCACACCTGTGCTCGCAGAAACCACACCTCATTTGTACTGATGAATGAAAACTAAGGCAGCTTGTGTCTATTTTTTAATTATCACAAAGATCTGCATTGTAACTTAAAAAAAACCTTGGCATTCTTAAGTGTGAACAGATTCATGTAACATTAGTTGTTCCCCTTTTTTGTTTATAAACTGTGATAGTATCTCTTTCCATCTCTTCCAATTGGGTGCTGCCAAGACTTATTAAGCTGATATGAGTTAGTCATGCCTGGTACTAAATGAGTTAGCATTGTAGTAACTTTAGGAACTTCACTGGGGCATGATTTATTTTAGATAAACAAACTTGCCTATAAACATTCCAAAGTTCAAAGCATGTTTTTAAAACCAAAATTTAATAATAAGACACTCTCATTTGTGTTCGATCTTTTCACAGTAAATAGTCACTCAAGCTATTTGAGAACAAAGGAGTTAAAAATACTCTTTCGCAGTTCTTTCTCTTTTCTGCCCATTTTATTATTACTTTGTATCATAGAGAAAAGGGATTTAAACATGGTTGGTTGCTTATTTGTCAACTTTTGGATTTCAGATGACTTGTTTTTACTTTAGGCTCATTTTGTTTGTCAGAAGACTGCCCCAAGCAGTCTTCACTGTTGATAACTCTTTCATAGACAACATCAATGAAGTCTATCTCTGCTTTGATGTCTGCAAAGGGGACTCCATAAGACTATTAGATATTCTTATATGGCTTGATAGAGGTCCTCACTTCTTAGAAACTTAATTTTCAAAATGATCTGGTTACCATGTTTCAATGTATTACTTCTGAATGTTAAGAGTTTGGAGTACCTTCCATAATTTAGCTCTACATAGAATCACATAACTAAAAGAAACTTCAAAACATATTGCTGAACACTATTGTGTTAAAAAAAATGTATCACAGTCTGAACCTGAGATGGATCTGTAATGATCATGTTTCCCGGGCAACACTAGTCTCAGCACATGATGGGGATATTGTTAACCAATGAGCAAGATTCTGTGCAGCCTCAACCTCAGAATAGGAGAAGCCTGATCCAACCCTAATTTGTCCTCACAGATTCTAGAACTCAGGAAAGACCTCTCTAGGAAGATTATCTTAAGCAGAAACCTGCATGAAATGAGACAGGAAGTGAGGTGAAGATCTGGGGAGAGGCAGGCTGGTCAGAAGGAAAGCCAATGCAAGGCCCGGAGGCTATAGTAGATTTGGTTTGCTTGAGAAACAGCAAAAGAGTCATAATGGCTGAAGCAGAAAGGGAGAGATTATGAAGGGGTAGAGCTGGTGAGGAAGGGAGGAGTCAACACACAGAGTTTTGTTCACCTTGGCAAAGAGTTTCAGCTTTATATTGGGTATGGTAGAAAACTACTAGAGAATTCTGAAGAGTGTAATAATGTCATCATGATTCAGACAATGGTGGCTTTAAGTCCTCTGTCATTTTGTGTGGTGACATACATTCTTCTATTGTATTTTCCAGTGTGCTCCTATAACCTTTTTAGTAAAGGGATGGAAAAAATCCTTTATATGTAACTAGCATTGTATATATGTACCAGTATTTATGTGGATATATATCTAACAAGTATAGTACATAATGAGCATCACCTTGAATTCAAATGTCTTACAGCAATTTTATCCATATATTCCTACTTTTTATAGGCCCCTGTCTCCAAGTATCTGGTCCAAGTCCCTGCATCAGAATCTGCAAGGCTTTAGAAAAATAAAGTAACAGATATTCTGCTATTCTCAAAATTCTCCCTTTAGCCTCACCAGTAGTTTATCGTCCCTGGAATAACATTTCCCAGTGAGTCCTCTTCTGTTCTTGGGGTTAGGTTTCCTTACACAGTTCCCTGGAATCCCTGTGAACAGAACTGTGACAGGTCCCTCCTTCTTGCCCTTCAGAAACAGGAACTTACATTCATCCCCTGGCATCCCTTCATAATACATGTCTAACATGAATGATGCTTTAGATGAGTCTTGGTCTCTGGATCGGTAACTCATAACATCAGTCCATTACAACACAAAGGGATTCTTCTGTATCCTCTGCAGAGGGACTCCCTCTAACTTTCCAATAAGTGATGTCATGAGACCTCTTGAATAATTAACTGTCAAGACCAAAATGTCCATTTTCCTTACCCTGGAAATTTTTGCCTTCCGTTAGTTTCCCATACCTTCATGTCTTCAAGGAAGATGAGTCCTTTTATTTAATATCTACTCTCTACCCTATTATTGTTTGCAAATACTTACTAAAGTGACTCTGTATTTGACATCCGGTGAAGAATGAGCTACGCGTGTAAACTGAAAAGTCAGAGATGATAAGGTGCCCAAAGAACACATGGATTTCTCGAGTTGAACTACACCACTGAGGATTTGTTTGTTCATCTGCAGATTTTGTTATTGTTTTGCTTTTGGCAAGGAAAGACTCATTAGTGGCTGAGGCAAACAAAACCTTCTGCCACTTTGTAGAGGTACATAGAATGAAATGGTTCTCTTTTTCAACCAGCAGCATAACTTTAGACATGATTGTCTGATCTGTTCACCTGGAGAGTTCACACAGAAAGTGATGCTTTTATTGCTGTTGAGGAGCTCAAGGTGCTGTACTCATAATGCACTCAAATGCTCAGAGAGAATGTTTCCTTTTTTCCATGGAAAGCTTGTCTGCGAAATGGAGCCATGACTTAGCACTCTATTAGAGTTTTAAATGTCATAATCTTCTGCTGGACCCACTTTGATAGCATTTATCATTTTACACGATCTTTGATGTCTCTGTCCTATTATCAACAGCCCTTTTTTTATGAAGTTGGTTCCTTTGGGGAACCTAGGTGGCTCAGTAGGTTGAGTGTGACTTTGGCTTAGGTCATGATCTCACAGTTCATGAGTTCGAGTCCCGCATCGGGCTCTCTGCTGTCAGTGCAGAGCCCACTTGATTCTCTGTCCCCCCCCTCCCTCCCCTGTATGCCCTCTCTCTCTCTCTCTCTCAAAAATAAAGAAACATTAAAAATAAGAAGTTGGTTCCTTCTTCAGTTTTTATGTCATTTCAAAGTTTCACTCTTTTACTTTTGTTTAAAATCTAAAATATCATATCCAAAGAAGTCTTCATTTTCTTCCATAAGGCTGTCCTCTGCAATGGATATTGTGACCAAGGATACAGGAATAATTTTAAAACTCACGGAGTTCTTAGAAAATATTCATTCTGCAAACTGACTTGAAATGGTAACAGCCAACAGTCCTGCATTTTCTTTAAAGCTCAGGCTGTGTTGTGTCAGAGAATGAGATGCCAAGGGGGGACTTGCCTGCAGCGCTCCGGCAGCATAGGGAAGGACCAGCTGTCCGTTCCTGCTGCCTCAATCAGACAGCACTTGTGGGGCAAGATCCTAACATCGCTGTACATTTTTGGACCAATTTCATTTTGAAAAGCTCATACTGCTGCTTTTTTAAGGTTTCTTTTCTTTTCTTCTTTTTTTTTTTTTTTTTTTTTTTTTTTTTTTTTTTTTTTTTTTTTTTTACATTTCCCAGTTACAACTGCTTTTCTGGCCCTCTTTCCTCCGCTCTCATCACATGCTCTTGGTTTTAGGGACATTTACATTAAGGACATTTATTTCATTCTGTTTTAACCTCAGGTTTCTGAGTGCTGTATTTTTACTCCATTGTTGCTTTTTGTTTTGTTTTAACTTGCTGCCAGATGTGCCACGTGGGACTGGAACACACCTTCTGCCAGACGCAACCCTGAATTCATTAATTTGCCATTTTCTTTACTCTCTGTGGGACCTGACAGACAAGCACCTCCATGAAAGGAGTATTTACCCAACACCAACACCTGCCAAGAAAAACAGAGAGAAAAACAGGATGCAAAGAAGGTGGAAAGGGTAGGAGTGCGCATGTGTTTAGAGCCTGGAAGAACCTTTAAAAAGTTACTGTTTCGGGGTCTGGAAACACGATTCCTGCTGTTGCCAAAAGCATCCCATCAGTGACATATGGGCTCATATTTTAGCTAAGAGAAAAACCTTGAACTCTTTACTTCCGAGACAACATGAATTAAAATCACAGCAGACTTCTGACAGGGAAATGAACATTGTGATCTCAGCGGGAGTCTCTGTAGGGTGGTAGTCCGCTGGATTACAAAATAATCTCTGTAATTAAACACATTTGACCTCTTCAGTGTGTGGGAGAAGTCACGGATGAACAAATAGGAGGATTTGATTTGACGCTGGAAGGAGGGTGGCCCTGCTGAGGGAGGGTCAGCTATCGGGCAAGAAGGCAGGAGCAGAAGCATGTTGTTTGGCTGGCTGACATAACCCCTGGATAATTAGAAAACTGAAATCATGTCTTGATATTCTCGTCATCCCACAGTCCCAGCACATGCAGAGAGAGGGGAACAGAGATGCACTCATCAGGCCACACTTATGTCAAGCAGAGGCCTTCCTCGCTTCTCTGTACCCACTGTTTTTCTGCCCAGTGGTTCCTCCTCCCACAAAGCTAATGAACACAATACAGCCTATTCTTCTGTTCATCTCTAACACTGATAGAAAAAGGACTTTCAGAGAATAGGGATAAATGCACAAAATAAGAATGCTACCTGTTTTCCATTTCATTGCAGAGAATAGATTGTGCCACCTGGGCTACACCTTCCAGAATGATCAAAAGTCAGCCACAGGAATGAGAAGCATGTTACACGCATCGCAGCTTTTTGAGACATTATGTTTCACAGCTAAATGTTCTCCTCTGTCATTGAGAACCATCTGGACATCTCCACTCAGGCAGGACTGATGATAGTTCCTCTACCCTCTCTCTGGGATCACGCTTATCATCCTTGTCCTCCACATTCTTCTGCATGGATAAACAGAGCCAGTGAGGGAGTGAATGCACTGGGCTGCTGGAGACTCCAAGTGTGGTGGAATAAAAACCAGTGGAACACACAGAGCCCAGACCTTTCTTGTTTCTCCCTAATGATTTAAGTTCCTCCATACAAGTGCAATGGCATTCCACTCAAGTGATGTTGAGGACCTCTCCTTTGGGAGTTAGACCTTGTTTCAGAGTGTTCTGCATCTGTATAACTGCAAGTCTCTGGAATGCTAAGTGTGTCTCACTAACAAGTGTATCATAGGTCAGTCCTTCTTCACTGATGGATTTTCCAAATCTTTATGATGCTAACATGTAATGCAGAACTCTAAGAGTCCCACAATAGGTAGCATCTCCAGAATATACCTGACTATGAAGTCCTTATTGTTGTAGCTAATGAGAGTATATACCAGCATCAAGCTAACTGTTAAATTAATGTTAACTTGGAGAGATCTCTAGAGTGACTTGCATTGAGGCTCTATCCTTGATCGTATTCGTCTCAGTATTTTTATCAAGAGCTTGGATGAAGTCCTAGAACGCTTGCTTACCAGATATCCTGAGGACCCAAAACTGGAACGGATGACAAATTTGTTAGATGACAGAGTATGCTCTCACCCAACAGACAGGGTGATGGACCAAATCCAGCAAAGTGAAATATAATCAGAAGAATTTAAGGTACTTTCCTAAAGCCCCCAAATCATAAGTGCAGGGTGAAGAAGATGTGACAGTGTAAAAGAAATAAATACTCAGTGTCTTCATTTGGCTATATGATCAATATGAGATAATGATGAAGGGTTTGAAGCCACACAGAGGTTAGAAAAAGTGTGTGAAATAAACAGTTTGAGGCAAGATGAAGGCCATTTGTGTAATGTCTGCAATTCTTCAAGAAGGGCCACAGGCTTGAGTGAGGTTATGTCCATAAACACTTCATCCCCTGTGAGTGAACAGGCCGGTATGTGCAAGAATGTGACTGTGCACCAGGTTATGCTCCCTGGTGCAATAAGTGCAGCGTGACTCACTGGAATTGTAATTCAGGAATTGTTGCACATTTAAACAATACTTGTAACATTCTCTTCCAAATTCTTATAATTTAAAGTAACTCTGGTTCGTTGACAAGTCCTGACACTTTCCTTGGCTGGTAAAACCTCTCAAACTGGTACCTACCACTTCACGTATATGAATAATACTTTCACTGGAGTCTCACAACTACCCTGTTATAACTATCATCTCTCATCTTCCTGGCTTGCAGGTGTGTGTGTGTGTGTGTGTGTGTGTGTGTGTGTGTAAAGTTGGTGTTTCACCTGAATTATTAATAGATTATATTCACAACCTAAAGTAATAATTTTTGTCTTTTCCCTTATCAACACTCTTTTTTGGAGAGCCTAAACAATATTAATGGTAAAAATGAACATTTATGGAGTGTTCATTATGTGCCAGGCACTGTTATAATTGCTTAAAATAGATTCTTTAATTTTCACACCTCCCTATTTCCCTCTCCCTCTGGCAACCCCTGGCAACCACAGTTCTATTCTCTACTTCTGAGTTTGACTATTTTAGGTACTCCAAAGTAGAATCATACAGTACTTGTCCTTTTCAACACTGGTTTATTTCACTTAAAATAAAGTCTTTCCGGTTCATCCATGTTGCCACAAATGGTAGGATTTTCTTCTTTTTTTTAAGGCTAATACTCCATTGTGTGTGTGTGCGCGCGCGCGCGCGCCCGTGTGTGTACAAGCAGTAAAACCTTGGTTTGAGAGCATAATTCGTTCTGGAAACATGCTTGTCATCCAAAGCACTTGTATATCAAAGCAAATTTCTCCTTAAGAAATAATGGAAACTCAGATGATTCGTTCCGTAACCCAAAAATATTCATATGAAAATGATTACAATACTGTAAAATAATACAAAATAATTAGAAAATACAAAATACAAAGACAAATAAGTTAACCTGCACTCACCTTTGAAAACCTTTGTGGCTGGAGTGAGGGAGACAAGAGAGAGGAGGGTTACTGTGTAAGACAACTTTCACTATCACTAACAAAATCACTGCTATCTATTGGTTTAATGGAATCTTTTCCTTTTCGTGAAACTTTAACAAGGAAGCTATCCAAAGACACTTGCTTTTGCCTCCTTTTGAGGATTTTGCGGAAATGTGACATTGCATTGACAATCACCCACAATCCTGCAGCAAGAGAGTGAGAGAGAGAAAGAGAGGGGGTGACAAGAACCATTGGCTCACTTGTGATCATTTGACATTCGGCATCACATACTACTCGTATTGCAAGACATCATTCACTTATCAAGTTAAAATTTTTTAGAAATGTTTGCTTGTCTTGCAGAACATTCTAGGAACGAGTTACCCACAATCCAACATTTTACTGTATATATATACATATATATATTTCTTTATCCATTCATCTGTTGATGGGCATTTTGATTGTTTCCATAACTTGGCTATTGTAAATAATGCTGCAGTGAACATGGGAGTGCAGATATCTTTTTGAGACCATGAATTCAGTGTTTTGGGGTGCATACACAGAAGAGGAATTGCTGGATTATATGGTAGTTTTGTTTTAATTTTCTTGTGGACACTGTATACTGTTCTCCATAGGAGCTGAACCATTTTACTTCTCACCAACAGTATACAACAGTTCCAATTTCTACACATTCTTGCCAACACTTGTTATCTTTTGTTTTCTTTTTTGATAATAGCCATCCTGATAGTTGGGAGATGTTATCTCATAACCTGATTTTTAAAATGGGCACAGGACTGGACTAGACATTTCTCCAAAGAAGGCATACAAATGGTCACCAGGTATATAGAATGTGCTCAACATCAATAATTATCATGGAAATGCAGATCAAAACTATGAGATATCTCCTGTACTTGATTTTATCAAAACTTTTAAAATCAAGTTTTACTGAGGTATAGTTTATAAACAATAAAATGTACTCATTCTAAGTGTACAGTACAATGAGTTTTGACAGACGCATATCTACTTGTATCCATCAGCAAAATCATTTGTAAAATATTTTCATCACCTCCAAAAGATTCTCCTGTGACTCCTTCCTGGTAAAATGCCACCCCATCCCAGGCTCCAGGCAACCACTGATCTTTCTTTTTTTTTTTTTTTAATTTTTAATTTTTTATAATTTACATCCAAGTTAGTGAGCTCATGGTGCAACAATGATTTCAGGAGTAGATTCCTTAAGCCCCTTACCCATTTAGCCCATCCCTCCTCCCACAGCCCCTCCAGCAACCCTCTGTTTGTTGTCTATATTTAAGAGTCTCCTATGTTTTGTTCCCCTCCCTGTTTTTATATTATTTTTGCTTCCTTTCCCTTATGTTCATCTGGTTTGTATCTTCAAGTCCTCATATGATTGAAGTCATATGATATTTGTCTTTCTCTGACTAATTTCATTTAGCATAATACCCTCTAGTTCCATCCATATAGTTGTAAATGGCAAGATTTCATTCTTTTTGATTGCCGAGTAATACTCCATAGTATATATATACCACATCTTCTTTATCCATTCATCCATTGATGGACATTTGGGCTCTCTCCACAATTTGACTATTGTGGATAGTGCTGCTCTAAACATTGGGGTGCATGTGTCCTTTCGAAACAGCACACCTGTATCCCTGGATAATTACCTAGTAGTGCAATTGCTGGGTCCTAGGGTAGTTCTACTTTTCATTTTTTGAGGAACCTCCATACTGTTTTCCAGAGTGGCTGCACCAGTTTGCATTCCCACCAGCAATGCAAAAGAGATCCTCTTTCTCTGCATCCTTGCCAACATCTATTGTTGCCTGAGTTGCTAATGTTAGCCCTCTGCTCCTGGGGATTCTCTTTCCCACCAGAATACTGCCAGGTATCTAGCTGTGGAGTTTCAGATTCTGCACTCCCCCTGTTTCTAGTCTTAATGGAATTTAAACCCTCTCCTTTATCCTTTCTCCCTTTTTTGTTCAGTCCCCTGCATACTCTTTTCTCTCCAGCTGCTTTCAGGCAGGGGGTGGGGGTGGGGGATGCTTTCTATACTCCTCCCCACCCCACCCCCAGTCTCAGTCCTCTCTCCACAAGCAAAAACAGCTCCCTTTCCTCCGCAGCTTCTCTCTCCCTCAGTTCACCTCTTCTTGCCGCATACCTGATGAGTTCTCTGGTTCAGGTTGTACAGATTGTTGTGTGAATCCTCAAATCAGTTTTCTAGGTGTGCAGGATGGCTTAGTGTTGATGGCTTCATGATTTCAGGGATGGGAGATGCAAAAAAAAAAAAACAAAACTTCCATGCTGTTCCGCCCTCTTGGCCCCTCCCTCCGTGATCTTTCTATTACAATACATTAGGTTTAGCTTTCCTAGAGTTTCCTATAAATAGAAGCCTACAGTATTTGCTCTGTTGTCTTCTTTTCTTCAGTGTAATATTTTTATGGTTCATTATGTTGTCTATATTAATATTTCATTCCTTCATATCACTGTGTAGTATTCCACTGTATTATTTTACCACAATTTGTTTATCCACTTACCTGTTGAGGGATATTTAGATTATTTCCAGCGTGGGCCATTGTGAATAAAGCTAATGTGAATGTTTGCGAATAAGCCCTTATGTGGACATGTTTTCATTTTTCTTGAGTGAATATGGATTAAAACTACTGGGTAGTATAGAAAACGTTATTTCCCTTTATAAGACACTGCCAAACTGTTCTCCAAAGTGGTTGTGCCATTTTACATTTCTAACAGAAATTAATAAGAAGTTCAGTTTCTCCACGTTCTTGCCCAAATTTGGTATGGTCTCTCTTTTCAATCCTACCATTCTAATAGGTGTGCAGTGGTATCTCGTTGTGGATTTAATTTACATTTTCCCAATGAATATTGATATTGAGTATCATTTCATGAGCTGATTGGGCCTTCATGTAGTTATTTTTCTCATGTGTTTACTTAAATTCTTTTCAAATATCAGGTTGCTTGTTTGCTTATTAAGGAATTATAAGTTCTTTATAAATTCTAGATATAATTTCTTTAATCTATAGTGGAAAAAAGCAAATATTTTGTTCTTAAGCTTCCTTTTTATTATTTTTATTTTATTTTTTATTGTTTTTTTTTTTTGAGAGAGAAAAAGGGCACAAGGGAGTTTGAGAGTGCAAGTGGGGAGAAGGACAGAGAGAATCTTAAGCAGGCTCCATGCCCAGTGGAGCCCCCATGCTGGGCTTGATATCACGACCATGAGATCACGACCTGAGCCAAAATCAAGAGTTGGACACTTAACCAACTGAGCCACCAATAGAAAATAGGCCACCCTGATTTTTTATTTTTTAATGGTGTTTTCAAAGCACAAAAATTTGGAATTTTGATGAAGTCCATATTACAGTTTTTTTTTTTCTTTGTAGTTCATGGCTTTTTGTTCTAATTTAATAATCTGCCTGCCCCAACTTTGCTAAGATTTTCTTCTGCTTTCCTTAGGAATTGCATATATTTAATTTTCTTGCATATATTAGTTAATGTTATTTCATATTTTAATGATATAAATTATATTGATTTCCTAATTTCAAGTTCCAATTGTTTATTGCTAATACAGTGAAATGCAACTGAATATTGTATTTTGACCTTGTTTCTTTTAACTTGACTAAAGTCATTTTTAGTTTGAGTAGTTTTTTTTTAAGATCCCTAAATTTTTTTCCAAAAAGATTATGCCAGCTGCAAATGGAAACAACTTTATTTTTTTACTTCCTCCTTTCTAATCTACATGCCTTTTAATTATTTTCTTTCCCCCCTTATTGCATTGGCCAGAGCCTCCAATACAACAGTGAATGGCAGCATTGAGAATTAATATGTTTGCCTTGTTTCTGAACTTAGGGGGAGATATTTCAGTTACTGTTCATTAAGTATGAAAATAGCTTAAGATTTTCATGGATTCCCCTTATCAGCTTAAGAAAGTGATCTATTTTTATTTTGCTGAAAGTTTTGTCATTGATGGGTTATCAAATGTTAAATGAACCTAGCACTCTCAGGACAAATACCACATTATCATTTTAATTACATTCTTGCATCTATTTAAATGATATTATAAACTTTTATTATTTCTTTTATTAATTTGGTAAAGTTCATTGATGGGTTATCAAATGTTAAATGAACCTAGCACTCTCAGGACAAACACCACATTATATATATAATTTATATATATATATATATATATATATATATATATATATAATTTTTAATCATATATGTACACATACACATACTTTACTGCTGGATTTGATATCTTAAAATTTTTACCATAATAATATATTATTAATATACATATATACATATACATTAGATATACTAAAATTATTTGCTCTATGCTTCATTGCAGTTGGCTTCTATTATTATGTCTTCAGCACAATGTAATCTGTCGTTAGTCTAATCCAGTGAACTTGTCATTTTAGACATTTTATTTTTCATGTCTGTGACTTCATTTGGTTCTTTTTTATAACTCCATTTCTCTCATTCAGTTCACATTTTCCTTTATATATTGTAAGAATACTTTTAACACCTTTGTCGGCTAATTCCATCGTTTCCATCTGTTTCATCATTTTGGTCCTTCTCTACCGAGTGATTTTTCTCCTAATCAAGGGTCACATTTTCCTGTTCTAAAGGTCTAATAATAAATGATACATTTTTTAAGTCTGGATTTTGTTGACTTTCTCTACAGACTGTATGGCTTTGTTTTTAAAGGTAGTAAAATTAATTGCAAATTAGGTTGATCTTTTTGAGTTTTATTTAAGCTTTGTTAAGGAAGGTCCCAGAGTAACCTTTACTGGAGGCTTGCTTTCTTTCTTTCTTTCTTTCTTTCTTTCTTTCTTTCTTTCCTTCTTTCTTTCTTTCTTTCCTTCTCTCTCTTTCTTTCTTTTTAGTAGAGCTGACACACAATGTTACATTCATTTCAGATGTACATACTGATTTGATCAGCTTATACATTATTCTGTGCTTATCACAAATGCAGCTACCATTTGTCCTGATACGTTGCTGTTATAAATTTCATTGACTATATTTCTTATGCTGTGCCTTTTATTCCTGTGACTTATTCATTACATAACTGGAAGCCTGAACCTGTCACTAGCCTTCACCCATTTTGCCTACCCACCACTCCTTGCCCTCTGGCAACCATTAATTTGTTCTCTTTATTTATAGGTCTAATTCTGCTTTTTGTTTATTCATTTTGTTGTTGTTGTTGTTTTTAGATGCCAGTTATAAGTGAAGCATACAGTATTTGGCTTCCTTCGTCTGATTTATTTCACTTGGCGTAATATCCTCTAGGTCCATCCGTGTTGTCTCAAATGGCACAATCAAGGGATGAAATCATCTTATTCATAAGGTCTGACCCATACAGGGTCTCTAACAAATACCCCAAGTGATCACTGTGGACTTGCAACTTTGACTTCCTGAAACTTCATGTCCTGCATGAGTTCTTGGAATCATGAAGTTCACAGATTCCCCCAATTTTTTCCCCAACCTCATGGAATTTTACCCTTTGCATGCCTATCTTAGTATCAGGAGACTCAAGAATACCTGTGTGCAGATTTCTGGAGTCCATTTTCTGCATTGCTCCCTTGTCTCTGAGCTCTGCCAATACAAGGAAATTCTGTTTCCAGCCATGACAGAGCAAGGCCCAGATTTACTCTCCCACTGGAAGCATATGAAAAACTGAACAAGATAAATGAAATGACCATTTTCAGTCAGTGGACAATAGGCACCCCCAGACTGTGATGCCTGAGAGAAAAAAACCAAGGTGAGCTCTCTGCCTAAAGTATGTTCCTTTCTGCACAACAGGGAGAATAATCAAAAGCAATGTTTGGTTATCTCACTGAACTAAAGAAGTACAAATTGGGGCTCTGAGAGTGTGAGTTGGTTGGAATTTCTGGGGCAGTACAGGGAGGAAGGAACTGTGAGAAAAGAAAGAGCTTCAGAAATCTACTTGGGAGGCTCCATTAGTTTATCAGACTTTTTGCTTTTTGCCGACCAGGAGGGTATGAAATCATAGTTAAGCAAGGTCTTCATTTGAATTCTGATTGCTGAGAAGATTGCATATCTTTCAATATATTTATTGGGCACTGTTTTCTCTCTTCTAGTAAAGTGCCTGGTCAAATCCTTTGTCCATTTTTCTTGGCCTTTTTTTCTTATTTATTGTTACTTCTACCTTACTAAACTCGCCTATTATATCTACTAATTTGTCTGTAGGTTGTTTGGTGTTTTCTATGAAGGAAATCTTAAAATGTGGAAACAATACATTGCCTCCTTGTTTCCAATTCTCATACCATTTTATGTTCCCCTCATTGTCATGACTCATAATGACAATAAGTGTTGAGAGCTGATATTCTCCTGAAGTAAAGGGGTTTTTTTTTAACTTTTTTTTTAACACTTATTTATTTGAGAGAGACAGAGCATGAGCAGGGAGGGGCAGAGAGAGAAGGAGACACAGAATCCAAAGCAGGCTCCAGGCTCTAAGCTGTCAGCACAGAGCCTGACATGGGGCCCCAACCTACGCACTGTGAGATCATGACCTAAGCCCAAGTCGGAGGCTCAACCAAATGAGCCACCCAGGCACCCCATGAAGTGAAGTTTTTAAAAATTTTGCCATTAAGTTTGATGTTTGTTCTAGGTATTTTGTTTTTAGATTCCTTTCTTGGGTTAGGGATGGTCCCTTTATTCCTAGTTTCTCAAGTGTTTTTATTTATGTATTTATTTTTACCCAACAATCCTGAAGAGAACTAAAATTTCTCTGTCACCAACTTGTGCTGGCAGAAAAAAATGTTTTTTCTAATTTCCCCTTTTAGAGTCCTGATTTGTGTGACTTTCCAGTTCCATTTCTCTGCCTCATGCCACTTCAAGGCCACCACCTTCTGTCTTCATGCAGGGAGTGAAACTCATGCCTGTGGATTAGTAAGATTAATAACACCCCACATATACTTCATTCCTTGTTCTATATCAGATAATAAGCTCACTATCCTGATTTTCAGATTGCTCTTGTTCATGTATATGGATTTTCTTTTCTTTCTTATGAATGTACCTATGTGTTTAAAATAATGCATATTGTACCTTGTCCCAGTATCTTGGTGTGTTTGTAGCAAGTTAATATTCAAATTATCCAATCCACAATATTGTAAGAACCAGAAATTCTCCAAATGCATCATCATAATTCAGAGTTCTAGGAGAAAGGAAAGAGAAGGGATGGACTGTTAGAAATTGGAAGAAATACTCTAAAGTAGTTTGTAACATGAAAATTACCAATGTTCTAGCCATCTTCCTTCATAAAATCCCCATTAATTCCTCCCTGATGTTGTTGAATAGTGTCTCTGACAGACAATTTTCCACAGTTGCTGAGTGTACTTCTTCTGAACGTATCAATGAATTGATATGTAACCCAAAGCTTGGAAAGAAGTATTCTTTATAAACCTGTAGACAGCAAAGGAAGGAGCGAAGGAAGGAAGAAAAAATGAGAAGGAGAGAGAGAGAGAGAGAGAGAGAAAGAAAGAAAGAGTGGAAGGGAGGAAGGAAGAGTGGAAGAGAGGAAGGAAGGGAGAGAAGGAGGGGGAGGAGGGGGGAGGAAGAAAGGAAAGGAAGGAGAAATAGAAAGAGAGAAGGAGACAAAGGACAGAGAAATTCACAGAATATGGTTGAATGCCTTTTATAAATGGAAACCTCAAACTCTAACCAGGAAAACCTTGTAAATGCATTCCTTAAGTCATTAGCTTATTCCTCTAAGGGAAAAATAGCTAAACATTCTTAACTTCTGTTTAAAAAAAAAAAATGAAGTCTTAGCTTCATAACTATGTGTGCTCCCATTCCAGTAAGCCACCCTGTGACTGCTGCATGGGGATGCTTGCTCCAAGCTGAAGAAACACCACTCTGTACTCAGCTGACACTGAGATGCTCCATTCCACTCCCAAGAGTCAGCTGCTCATCTGAGGACATTGCAGCCTCTAACATGATTGAAGCTCCCTCTGTTCCAGAGTCATACTTGTTCCCTACATCACGCTCTTAGAGGAGGAAAAGTATGCAAGGATCAATTCTGTTCTCTCTGACCTCTCGTTATGGCCCCACACCTAGAGAATGGGAATAAACATTTATGGTTCAACCTTTTGAAATTATTTTCTTTAGTGCCTTTCTGCCCACTGAAAGGACATTCTTCCCTGCTCTTCAGACCAAGGCAAATGACCTTGATCTGGATGCAAGCCACCTTCAAAAGATATATTTGAAGACCTGTGCCTCTCTTTTCCTTTTTGTCATGGAGACACAATACAGATATGGCTCTGCCTACTAAAACTGTCACATAGATGGGTGAATCCAAGGTCTTCACTGACAGTTGGAGGAAGAAAATATGAGGTAGTCCAGCCATGGCCACAAACATCTAATTTAACTTCATCAGTTAAAAACAAAACTGATATTTTGTCTTTTAGATGTCTCACTCATAAGTCATATTTCTCCACTAAGTATTTGAGATAGGCAGAAAATTTAAGATTGTCAGCCTTAAATCTCAAGTCCTGCTTCCATTGCTGCCCTCCTCCAACTTCTTTCTCCAATCTTTAACCAGCAGTTTCTTGAAAATGCAACTTTGGTAGTGTTACTCTACTTGCTTAAAGCATTTCAGTTGCTTTATTAGTAATGTCTAATGCCTTAACACACCACCATTTGGCACCTGCTTTCCTCTGCAGCCTCCGTTTTAACTTTTCTAGTTACACTGTTTTCCTCAGTCGTAAATGTTCTAACCAAATCTCTTTCTGTTTCTCCACTTTTACACAGTTGTGGCAAGTTATTACTCTTGAGCCATAGAAAACTTTGAAAATGGCTTTTTGAATAATCCAAGAGAAATCAAATGATGTTTGGCATTGACTAAGAATGCAGTTTTAAATCCAAAATATTTAACAATTCATTATTTGAATGTATGTGACAGCCATTTAAAACATTTTTATTATAAAAGCAATATATGTTTGTTACAAACAGTTGAGAATCATAAAAAGTGAAAAATAAAATCCCTTCTCCCTTCTACAGTCTAACAAATTCTACTCCTCAAAAGAGATTATTAATCTTTTCCGATATTTTCTGTGCATTTAGAATACATATATTCAAGTGTTGTTACTTAAATTAAGTCCAATCTATACTTTTTTGCAACTTGTTTATAGGATATAAGATGTGTGTGCACACATATATATGAATTTTTGTGAACATCTGTATATTCCATAGTGAGGACATGATATTATTTATTTGTCATAAATTGCACTGTCGTTTAAATATTCTCTATTTTTTTACTAATTTCAGTAGTCTATATTTGGGTTTTGGTTTTAATCAAAGCTAATAATCTTTTAAGTTTATCCAGTTTGTATTTGCGATAGTAGGTATATTTGGTCATTTTACTCTATGTGATTTTATTTTATATTCTATCATATTATTTTATGTTAGAGCTTCCCTGTTATCAATTCTTCTTCTGTCTACTTAAATTTTAGACATGTAACAGTTTTTGTGTTTCTTTTTGTACTCCTTTTATTCTCCTGATATGCAGTTCTATTACCGTTTGATTTTATAATTTTAAATAACATACTTAAAACTCTTCCAATTTCTCAATTTTAAGCAATACATATTGATTCTCTTAAAAGAATGAGTAAAAAATTTAAAAGATTACTCCTTCAGTAAGAGTGGAATATGACTGCAGCCACAAACCATGGATTTTCAAACATTTGTAAAATCTGTGGAAATTAGGACCAAATTGAGGGAGTACAAATGAGAACTTATATGTAATCCTACATGTTACTTTATGTTGACTTCAACAAATAATTCTTTGTATTTTGTGACAGAAACTAGGATTTGGGGTGGGCCAGAGAAAAAGTTTGAAACTAGTCTATGGAGCTTTAACTCTAAAACGTACAGAGTTAAGCAAGAAAATTCTGAACAAGATATGACAGAGTGGCGCCATCTTTGATTTTTATTGATTAGATTCCTAAACCCAAACCAGGTAGAAGAGAGAAGGAAAGTTGTAACCAGCTAGAGTTATATCCACTCCCATAGTGAAAATAAACACTAAGTCACCAAACAGAAGGACTTGGCAGAACTATGCTTCAGGGCAAGCCTTTTTGGCCTCCCTCTGAGCAATCTGCCCACTCCACAGTGTGGTAAGGGAGATGTGGAAGTAATTCCTGGAAGATGAACACAGCCATTCCACTGATGGCTTGAGATTCTGTATTTGGTAGCTTTGCCATCTTCCTTCCTGATTTTTGTAAGTGCAAGTCTTCTTAGCGCTGAGAACAGACTGTTTTCTAGCCCACAGATGAAGCCCTGATCACTCTTCCTCCCTTTTTAGAACTTTAGGTTAGGTGGGTTGTCAGCCCAAATCAACAGTGATTGTCCGTCTGCCTAAAGACAATAGTCAACAGCACTGTACATTTTTGGAAGTGGTTTACATGATCAATACATGTCATCATCAAAAGAACCATATGAAGTAGGTATTATTATCCAGTTTTATAGATGAGAAACCAAAGATAAAGATTAAGTGATTTGCCCAAGGGCACATGGCTAGCGGGTACAGAGCTGGGAGTCAAAGGCAGTCTGACCCCAGAGCCTGAGAACCTCCTCAACTCTGCTTTCCTGCCTCTGAGTATACTGAAGTGCTTACTAAATGCTGCAGATTCCTGGAGAGCTAGGAATTTCTACCCTACCAATAATTTTCCATAATATTCAGCTTGTGTTGTAGGTAAAAATATATTTTCCCTTCTGCCATGGCTATCACTTTTCAATGGACACCACCTATTTCCTTTTCCCTTCAATGAACATCTGTTTCACAGCATCTAGGTGACCTGGTTAGAATATTGCAACTGGAGAGGGGTGGGTGGTGTTACAGTGAATCCCAGCCAAGGCAAACCTTAAAACCCGGCAGCTCTAATGCTCTCCAACACAGTGCACAATTTTGTTTGGTGGACCAGTTTCGGTTTAGCCATCCAAGTAACTTGTCACTGCCTGGTTTACATAAGAGAGTGTACTGTGTGTGAGCATGCATGTGCATAAAACTAAGTTTCTTTCCACCTTTATATCTGAGGCCAAATGGCTCCAGGGATATAACTTGAAAGCATTGTAAGTGGAAACAATTCTACTTAGTTTTCTACCACACATTTTCAATGTAGAAAGGGATTCTTTTCTGTTTTTTTTTTTTAATGCTAGAGGACAACATTATTTTAAATTTATATCATAAAGACAATTTATTACCTTTCAACTTTGAAGCAGTTAACCGATGTAAATTGATTTTCACAGCACTCCTGAGTGTAATGCTAGTATGCCCCACTCTGTAAATACAAAGCAGAGAGAGTGGTTTTGAGTTGTGAGTGGAGTTGACATTCAACCAGTAACTGTAAAACTCTGTCCTCTCTGTTAGAAATAAACTTTACCTTCATTCCTGCCCCTGGACATATAAGCCTCTGTGTTCTGTCTGTGAAATCATAATAATGAGTGGTTATGTCTTGATTTCCACTCATTGCTCCATTCATCATTCATTCATTTATTCAAACAAATATCAGAGTTTACTCCAAGGACTGTGTCAGGTGCTGTGATTCAAGTTATGACACTGCTCTGGAGAATCCTCTAGTCTAAAAGCTGAAACATACATGTATACAGTGTTACTACATGCTATGAGAACCCTGTTAGAACTCTGCAGAAAGACTCTGGATCACTGGGGATCACTCAAGAGGTACAGGGAGCTGACTGGTCAGAGGAGGGAGGAAAGCACAGAAGGCTTCCGAGAGAAGGTGATGACTGAACTGTGTCAAAGATAAATAGGAAATTTTTACATGGTGAAGGGTGGAAAGGTACTCTGATCAGAGGAGACAGCATGTGTAAATAAAGGACAATATGATGCATGTACCGTGGCACATTCTGAAAGAGGGTGGTGTGGTATGCTTGGAGTGAATCTAGGCTGTGAAGGGCCAGCACTGTGAGATCAGAACATTCTGAGGATGGATTGGGTTGAACCCTCTATTTTGTGACAAAGAGTTTGGATTTTATTCTGTAAGTTCTAAGGAGATGTGTGTGTGAAAAAGAGAAAGTGAGTGGATGAGAGAAACAGAATAAGCAGGAGGATGGTGCATTCTTTTTAATAGAAAACAGAAGACAAATCAGAAAATACAGTACAAATTATTCTTTTGACCTTTCAATTTGAATTTAATTTTTTAAATTAAGGAGCTTTTCCATGAGTCAACATTATTTTTTACACGTTCATATATATTCAGAAAATGAAGGCCCTTTAATTTTTTTGTTTTTATTTAATTTTTTTCTTTCTTTTATTTATTTTTTTTTAATTTACACCCAAGTTGGCTAGCATATACTGCAACAATGATTTCAGGAGTGGATTCCTTAGTGCCCCTTACCCATTTAGCCCATCCCCTCTCCCACAGTCCCTCCCACAACCTTGTGTTTGTTCTCCATATGTAAGAGTCTCTTGTGTTTTTGTCCCCCCACCCCCGTTTTTGTATCATTTTGTTTCCCTTCCCTTATGTTCATCTTTTTGTCTCTTAAAGTCCTCATATGAATGAAGTCATATGATATTTGTCTTTCTCTGACTGACTAATTTCACTTAGCATAATACCCTCCAGTTCCATCCATCTATTTGCAAATAGCAAGATTTCATTCTTTTTGATTGTTGAGTAATACTCCACTATATATATAGACCACATCTTCTTTATCCATTCATCCGTCGATGGACATTTGGGCTCTCTCCACAATTTGGCTATTGTTGATAGTGCTGCAGTAAGCATTGGGGCGCATATGTCCTTTTGAAACAGCACACCTGTATCCCGTGGATAAATGCCTAGTAGTGCAATTGCTGGGTCGTGGGGCAGCTCTATTTTTAGTTTTTTGAGGAACCTCCATACTGTTTTCCAGAGTGGCTACACCAGGTTACATTCCCACCAACAATGCAAAAGAGATCCTCTTTCTCTGCATCCTCGCCAACATCTGTTTTTGCCTGAGTTGTTAATGTTAACCATTCTGACAGGGGTGAGGTGGTATATCATTGTGGTTTTGATTTGTATTTCCCTGATGATGAGTGAAGTTGAGCATTTTTTCACGTGTCAGTTGGCCATCTGGGTGTCTTCTTTGGACAAGTGTCTATTCATGTCTTTTGCCCATCTCTTCGCTGGGTTATTTGTTTTTTGGGTGTTGAGTTTGATAAGTTCTTTATAGATTTTGGATACTAACCCTTTGTCTGCCATGTCTTTTGCAAATATCTTCTCCCATTCCGTTGGTTGCCTTTTAGTTTTGCTGATTGTTCCCATTGCTGTGCAGAAGCTTTTTATTTTGATGAGGTCCCAGTAGTTCCCAGTTTTGCTTTTGTGTCCCTTGCCTCTGGAGACGTGTTGAGTAAGAAGTTGCTGTGGCCAAGATCAAGGAGGTTTTTGCCTGCTTTCTCCTCAAGGATTTTGATGGCTTCCTGTCTTACATTGAGGTCTTTCATCCATTTTGAGTTTATTTTTGTGTATGGTGTAAGAACGTGGTCCAGGTTCATTCTTCTGCATGTTGCTGTCCAGTTTTCCCAGCACCACTTGCTGAAGAGACTGACTTTATTCCATTGGATATTCTTTCCTGCTTTGTCAAAGATTGGGTGGCCATATATTTGTGGGTCCATTTCTGGGTTCTCTATTCTGTTCCATTGATCTGAGTGTCTGTTTTTGTGCCAATACCACACTGTCTTGATGATTAGAGCTTTGTAATACAGCTTTAAGTCTCAGATTGTGAGCCTCCTGTTTTGGTTTTCTTTTTCAAGATTGCCTTGCCTATTCAGAGTCTTTTCTGGTTCCATACAAATTTTAGGATTGTTTGTTCTAGCTCTGAGAGGCGTGCTGGTGTTATTTTGATAGGGATTGCATTGAATATGTAGATTGCTTTGGGTAGTATCAACATTTTAACAATATTTGTTCTTCCTATCGAGGAGCATGGAATCTTTTTCCATTTTTTTGTGTCTTCTTCAATTTCTTTCATAAACTTTCTATAGTTTTCAGTGTATAGATTTTCCACCTCTTTGGTTAGATTTATTCCTAGGTATTTTATGGGGTTTTGTGCAACTGTAAATGGGATCGATTCCTTGATTTCTCTTTCTGTTGTTTCATTATTGGTGTATAGGAATGCAACCAGTTTCTGTGCATTGATTTTATATCCTGCAACTTTGCTGAATTCATGAATCAGTTCTAGCAGTTTTTTGGTGCAATCTTTTGGGTTTTCCATATACAGTATCATGTTATATACAAAGAGTGAAAGTTTGACCTCCTCCTGGCTGATTTGAAAGCCTTTTATTTCTTTGTGTTGTCTGATTGCAGAGGCTAAGGTTTCCAATACTACGTTGAATAACAGTGGTGAGAGTGGACATCCCTGTCTTGTTCCTGACCTTAGGGGTAAAGCTCTCAGTTTTCCCCCATTGAGGATGATATTAGCATTGGGTCATTCACATATGGCTTTTATGATCTTGAGGTATGCTCCTTCTATCCCTACTTTCTTGAGGGTTTTTATAAAGAAATGATGCTGTAATTTGTCAAATCCTTTCTCTGCATCTATTGAGAGGATCATGTAGTTCTTTTCCTTTTATCGATGTGATGAATCACATTGATTGTGTTGTGGATATTGGACAAGCCCTGCATCCCAGATATAAATTCCACTTTGTCGTGGTGAATAATATTTTTAATGTATTGTTGGATCCAGCTGGCTAGTGTTTTGTTGAGGCTTTTTGAGTCCATGTTCATCAGGGAAATTAGTCTATAGTTCTCCTTTCTGGTGGGGTCTTTGTCTGGTTTTGGAATCAAGGTAATGCTGGCTTCATAGACGAGTTTGGAAGTTTTCCTTCCATTTCTATTTTTTGGAACAGCTTCAAGAGAATAGGTGTTAACTCTTTCTTAAATGTTTGGTAGAATTCTCCTGGAAAGCCATCTGGCCCTGGACTCTTGTTTTTTGGGGAGATTTTTTGATTACTAATTTGATTTCCTTACTGGTTATGGCTCTGTTCAAATTTTCTATTTCTTCCTGCTTCAGTTTTGGTAGTGTATATGTTTCTAGGAATTTGTCCATTTCTTCCAGGTTGCCTATTTTATTGGCATACAATTGCTCATAATATTCTCTTATTATTGTTTTTATTTCTGCTGTGTTGGTTGTGATCTCTTCTCTTTCATTCTTGTTTTTATTTATTTAGGTATTTTCCTTTTTCTTTTTGATCAAACTGGCTAGTGTTTATCAATTTTGTGAATTCTTTCAAAGAACCAGCTTACGTTTTAATTGATCTGTTCTACTCTGTTTTTTTTTTTTTTTTGCAGGGGTGGGGGGATTGATAGCATTAATTTCTCCTCTAATCTTTATTATTTCCTGTCTTCTGCTGGTTTTGGTTTTATTTGCTATTCATTTTCCAGCTCTTTAAGGCATAAAGTTAGGTTATGTATCTGTGACCTTTCTTCCTTCTTTAGGAAGGCCTGGATTGCTATATACATCCCTCTTATGACTGCCTTTGCTGCATCCCAAAGGTTTTGGACTTTGGTGTTATCATTTCATTGGATTCCATGTACTTTTAAATTTCCTTCCTAACTTCTTGATTAGCCCATTCATTCTTTAGTAGAATGTTCTCTAGTCTCCAAGAATTTGTTATCTTTCTTGTATTTTTTTTCTTTTTTTTAAAAAAAAATTTTTTTTTAACGTTTATTTATTTTTTTTGGGACAGAGAGAGACAGAGCATGAAAGGGGGAGGGGCAGAGAGAGAGGGAGACACAGAATCGGAAAC
Organism: Lynx canadensis; assembly: GCF_007474595.2. Lineage (NCBI taxonomy): Eukaryota > Metazoa > Chordata > Mammalia > Carnivora > Felidae > Lynx > Lynx canadensis. The sequence goes on from NC_044309.1 coordinate 61,477,583, forward strand.
AGGCTCTAGGCTCTGAGCCATCAGCCTAGAGCCTGTCTTGTATTTTTTTTCTTGTGGTTGATTTCGAGTTTCATACTGTTATGGTCCGAAAATATGCACAGTATGACCTCAATGTTTTTGTATTTGCTGAAGGCTTATTTGTGTCCCTGTGTGTGATTATTCTGAAGAATGTTTCATGCGCACTGGAGAAGAATGTGTATTCTGCTGCTTAAGATGAAATGTTCTGAATATATCTGTTAAGTCCATCTGGTCCAGTGTGTCATTCAAAGCCATTGTTTCCTTGTTGAATTTCTGTTTGGATAATCGGTCCATTGTTGTAAGTGGGGTGGTGAAGTCCCCTACTATTATGGTATTATAATCAATGAGTTTCTTTAAGTTTGTGATTATTTGATTTATATATTTGGGTGCTGCCACATTTGGCGCATAAATGTTTACAATTGTTAGGTCTTCTTGGTGGATAGACCCCTTGATTATGATATAATGTTCTTCTGCATCTCTTGATACAGTTTATTTTAAAGTCTAGATTGTTTGATATAAGTATGGCTAGTCAGGCTTTCTTTTGTTGACCATTAGCATGATAGATAGTTCTCCATCCCCTTATTTTCAATCTGAAAGTGTCTTTAGGTATAAAGTGGGTCTCTTGTAAACAGCATATAGATGGATCTTGTTTTCTTATCCATTCTGTTACCCCATGTATTTTAATTGGAACATTGAGTCCATTGATGTTCAGAGTGAGTACTGAACGACATGAGTTTACTGCCATTATGTTTCTTGTAGAGTTGGAGTTTCTGGTGGTGTTCTCTGGTCCTTTCTAGTCGTTGTTGCTTTTGGTCTTTTTTTTCCCTCTCAGAGAGTCCCCCTTAATATTTCTTCCAGGGCTGCCTTAGTGGTCACGAACTCCTTTGATTTTTGTTTGTCTGGGAAACATTTTATCTCTCCTTCTATTTTGAATGACAGCCTTGCTGGATAAAGATTTCTTGGCTGCATATTTTTCTGATTCAGCACATTGAATATATCCTGCCACTCCTTTCTGGTCTGCCAAGTCTGTGGATAGGTCTGCTGCAAACCTGATCTATCTTCCCTTGTAGGTTAAGGACTTTTTTCCCTTGCTACTTTCATGATTCTTTCCTTGCCTGAGTATTTTGTCAATTTGACTATGATATGCCTTGTTGAAATAATGGGAGTCCTCTGTGCTTCCTGGATGTCTTTGTCTTTGTTTGATGTCTTTGTCTTTCCCCAGGTGGAAAGTTTTCTGCTATGATTTACTCATATAATCCTTCTACCCCTTTTTCTCTCTCTTCACCTTCTGGGACCCTGATGATTCTGATGTTGTTCCTTTTTAATGAGTCACTGATTTGTCTAATTCTTAAATCATGTTCTTTTGTCTTTTCTCCCTCTTTTTTTCTGCTTCATTATTCTCCGTACGTTTGTCTTGTATATCGCTGATTCACTGCTCTGCCTCTTACATCCTTGCTACCTTGGCATCCATTTGAGATTGCAGGTCAGTTATAGCATTTTTTATTTCATCCTAACTAGACATTACTTCCTTTATTTCCACATAAATGGATTATAATCTGTTTTTCACCCCAGCTAGTATTCTTATTATCGTGATTCTAAATTCTGGTTCAGACATCTTGCTTGTATCTGTGTTGATTAGGTCCCTGACTGTCGTTTCTTCGTGCTCTTTCTTTTGGGGTGAATTCCTTCATTTCGTCCTTTTGAAGGAAGAAAAGGTACTAATAAGGCAAAAAAATTAAATTAAAAAATTAAAAACAACACACACACACGCACACACACACACACACACACACACACAAATCGAATAAATGATGCTAGATCCTGGTGTGTTTTGGTCTGTTTATTGAAAGGATCTTGATAGATTAGAGAAAAAAGGGGAGTGGGAAAGGGAAAATGTTTGAAAATTTGAGAAAGTGAATACAATGAAATAGCATAAAATGAAATGATGGAAGTAAAATAGAATTTGAAAAGTTTATAAAAAAGTAAAAAATATAGTAGAAACAAATAAAGAAAAATATTTGTATAAAAATTGAAGATAACAATAATTTTTTTCTCTTTCTGTATTCAAGAAAAAGAAAAGAAAAAGAAAGTTGAATAGATGGACCAGCAAACAGACTGAAATATGATTGAAATTACACCCGTTTCCCCTAGAAGTCAAACTATGAAGCACTTTTTAGTCCATAAACTAAGCAGGCGGAGAGACTTGTCACATTCCTGAAGAGCGAGGTTGGCCCAGTTAGGCAAGGCTTAGTGTAACGACTCCATTCTCCACTAGATGGTGCTGCTTAGCTTACTGGGGTGGATTGTTGCGGCACTTGTAGGTGCCTTGCGCATGCATGGGAGGGGTGAAAATGGCGTTACCCAGCTACCCAGTCTCTAGTACAAGAACTCTGTTCTCCCCAATCAGCAATTGCGCACCCGTCCTTTTCTCTGGCTTCCATCCATTCCCGCTTTTACACTGTCTGTGACCAAGCCATCAGGTTGCCAGGTGGCACCTCCCTCCTGAGTTTTATCTCAAATGCAGCTGTGTTTCTCTACCCCTCACTTCTGAGGGACTGCAGCTTTGACCCACTCAGATCCTCTGGGGGAGGGTGTCACAATGCTGGGTGCCAGCTGCACCCAGGAACATTCAGGAGACCATGCTGCTGCAGATGCCCAGAGATAGACTGGGTGCCAGCCTGCCCCAGAAAAAGTTCACGCAATCGTGCAGCAGCAGCATTTCAGGGATTATGGCAAATCACAACACACATCTGGCACCAGGCTTCACCCCAGCCACCTTGTTCCAGCACCAGTGAATGTGGTTGTTCTCTTGGGTCTGCTGGGACCAGGTGCCTCACAGCCTCTACCAAATGTCCTTCTAGTGGTGGAACCACTTCTCCTTATGTGGCCCGAGGACCTTCTGGACCCCACTCTATTTCTTGGGGATTTGCCCTTCCCACCAGAGCACCAACAGGTATCAAGCTGCAGTGTTTCAGACTCTGCGCTCCCCCTGTTTATAGAGTCTTAATGGAATTTAAACCCTCTTTTTTCTCCCTTGTTAGTTCAGTCCCTGTGGCTATTTCCACTTTTCCACTTTCTCTCCAGCTGCTTTGGCGGGGGGGGGGGGTGCTTTTCCTGTACTCTCCCCACCCCCATCTCCGTCCTCTCTCCACATGCAAAAACAGCTCCCTGCCCTCAGCGGCTTCTCTCTCCCCCCAGTTCACCTCTCCCTGTCATGTACCTGCTGAGTTCTGTGGTTCAGGGTGTGCAGATTGTTGTGTTAATCCTGAAATCAGTTTTCTAGGTGTGCAGGATGGTTTAGTGTTGATCTGGCTGTATTTCATGGACACAAGACACAAAAAAAATTTCATGCTCTTCCACCATCTTGGCTTCTCCTGCATCCTTTCATTTCTAAAGATGTGTTTGCTCTGGGCTCAAAGCAGGAGGCTGGGTGGCTGCCTAGGACCCACAACTATAATATTAGTATCACTATTTCTTTGTTTCAGTATATTCTGGTCTATTGTCTAAAAAACTCATCAGGGAAAAAAGCTTCTTTATGAAGCTAAAACAAATTTAAACTTCTCTGTTCTGAGGCATTGCCTCTAAACAAAAGAAAATGCCTTTGTAGATTCCCAAGGTAATGTGTTTCTCGCTTTGTGTTTGGGAATATACCTAAATGTTGCCTAAAGTCAAATATAGGGCATGCGTTAGTACATGGATGGGCAGAAAGGCTGGGGACAGGCAGAATGGAAAATCAGTACAAAAATGATGCACACATACACACACAAAACAAGAAAACAAACAAAAAACAAACAGGAGTTGCTGAGAGAAAACAACCAAGCATTCTTTTTTTAACTAAATATTTTTTATTCTGTAAAATTTACCCTTTTAACTATTTTTAGGGATACAGTTCCATGGCATAAAATACATTCACCTTACTGTGTAACCAACATCACTATCTGTCTCCAGAATTTTTATTCTTCTCCAGCTGAAACTCTGTGCCCATTAAACAGTAACCCCCCATTCCTTCCTCTCCTCAGTCCCTGGTAACCACCACCCTTCTTCCTGTTTCTATGAATTTGATTACTCTAGAAACCTCATATATATGGAATCAGACCGTATTTGTTCTTTTGTGACTGGCTATTTCACTTAGCATAACATCTTCAAGGTTCACCAAACTTGTAGCATTTGTCAGAATTTCCTTCTTTTTAGGGCTGAATAGGATTCCATTGTATGTCTATACCACATTTTGCTCATCTATTCATCTTACAGTGGACACTTGAGTTTGTTGTATCTTTCAAATGTTGTGAATAATGCTGCTGTGAACATAAGTATACAGATATCTGAGCAAGGGGATTCTTTATTAGCACTGTAAGGAAGAAACTGAAACAACATGCTGGGGAAAGAAAATTTGGGCAACATTAGACGAAGTGTAATAGTATGATGCCATTACAATCTTTGAAATACCCCAGTTTTTATGAAAAAAGATAGTAAGGCCATTTTGTTTAGGGGAGAGCCAATATCATTTGGTTGAATATAAAGATAAAATTGAAAATGAACAAAGTATATTGAATTAACATAGAGGAGGACATTAATTATGAATAGAGAAATCAGAAAATGCTTCACCAAAATCGTGGCTTTCAGCTACACTTGACCTTTCTCTGCCAAGACTGCCCCTTGGATGGGAATGACCTTGGTATAGTGGCCTTTGGAAGGTCAGAAGGAGAAGCTTACCAGTTCGGTAAACTCTGCTTGTTTCATAAAACTCAACCTCAAGAGAGTATCAATTTTTCACTATGCAGCTTTGGTTACACGTGCAGAGGTAGCTCAGGGAACTGATCTCCATTTTCCCCTCCTTGTTCTCTCAGCTCTTCTGATCTCACTTAGAATGTCTGGTTCCATGAAACAATTCTTCTAGGGAATAGCACACATATGAGTGAGTGCAAAAGCTCCTTACCCTAACACCCTATTCCCACATTCCCCCAAAATAAACTTTAAGACACAACTTTTCCTCCATTTAAAGATGGTAAGTGAGAACTGACAAATGCCTATAAAGGGCACAAGGGACTTTGGGGTAATTAAAAGGTTCTAAATGTGTAATTTAAATAGGCTCCAAGAAGAAATGGAACCTTCCAGGGGTGTTTGAAATGGCAACTCTCTAATGCAATAGCAGTAGGCAGTAATGGAAAATCCAGCTTTGGTGGAAAAAAAGAAACAGGTTTCATCATTAAAGGTGTGGCAATAAGATTTTGTAAATTAATTCATAAATCAGTCAACTTGTATTTTAATTAACTTAGCCAAAAACACTAGGAAAAAAATTTGTTAGAGTTTAGAATGAAGTATAAATCACTCACTAATTTAATGATGTATAATATGCATACAGAAAACTGCAGAAACCATGAGTATACAGCTCAATGAATATTCACAGACATCCATGTCACTGCTGTCCAAATCCAGAAAGTAAACATTATTAGCATTCTAGAGGGCCCTGACTTGTTCCCTCCCCATCACTATCTGCCCCATCCCCAAAGGTAACCACCTTTCTGACTTTAAACCACAGTCATTAATTTTGCCTGTTTCTGAACTTGGCATACATAGGATGAATATAGATGGAATACTACTCTTTTGTGTCTGGCTCCTTTTGATCACTATTATTTTTGTGAGTTAAATCCATATTGTGTAAAAGTCTAGATTTTTCTTTCTCATTGCTGTATGGTGTTCCATTGTGTAGATATACCACAATTTCATTATCCATTCTTTTATTGGTGGACATTTGGGTAGTTTCCAGGTAAGGGCTGTTACTAATAGAGCAGCTATAAGCATTCTAGTGCGTTTTATTTTTTGGTATATGTATATTTCAGCTGGGTACATGTCTAAGGGTAGAATTGCTGGGTTGTGGATTTTGCATATGTTCAGCTTTATCAGATACTACAAAAAGTTTTCCAAATTGTGTGCCAATTAAAATTTATATATGCAATGTACAAAAATGTGAATTGTTCCAGATTCTTGTCAACACTTGATATTTTCCATCTTTTTCATTTTAGCCATACCAGTGATCATTTATGTTTCTATCATGACTAATGAATTTTGCCAGTTGGATATCCTCTTTTTCAAAGTTCCCTTTCAAGTTTTTACCCATTTTTTTTGTCTGCCTTATTGATTTGTAACAGTTTTTACACATTCACGTATTTTCGAAAACATCTGTATGTGTGCATGAGTTATTTGTCAGGTAGAATTGCAATCAATTATCCTTGTCCACTCCATAGGTTGACTTTTTTACTCTCTCAGTGATGTATTTTGGTGAATAAAAGTTTTTATTTTAATTTAATTTAATTTTATTTTATTTTATGTTTATTTATTTTTCAGAGAGAGAGAGAGACACATACAGAGAGTGAGTCGGGGAGGGGCAGAGAGAGAGGAGACACAGAATATGAAGCAGGCTCCAGGCTCTGAGCTGTCAGCACAGAGCCTGACATGGGGCTCAAAATCATGAACTGTGAGACCATGACCTGAGCCGAAGTTGGACGCTTAACCTACTGAGCCACCCAGGCACCCCAAAAGTATTATTTAAAATAATAAAATATTTTATCACTTCTTTTCTTGATGGTTAGCACTTTTGGAGTCCTTTTTACATTTTTCTACTAAAAGCTTTTTTGCTTTACTTTTTATATTTAGATCTGGAATCCATGTGGAACTGATTTATGTTTTGATATTAGGTAGAAGTTAAAATACGTGTGTGTGTGTGTGTGTGTGTGTGTGTCCATTTTGCTCAGTATCATTTATTTTTAAAAATGCCTTTCCCCATCACACTGCATTGTCGCCTTTGCCATTGATCTATTGATCTAATGAATGGTTCTGTTTCTGGTCTCTAATCTATTCCATTGGTCAGTATATTTATCATTATGTTAATCCCATGCTGTTTTATTTACTATAACTCTGTAAAGGTCTAGCTATATCTAGTAGTGTAACTCTTCCACATTTGTTGTTTCCCTTCTTCAAAATTACAGTAACTATTCTTGGTTCTTTGCATTTCTATACTCATTTTAAAATAATTTTATCAATTTTTATAGCAAAATATTCTGTCCTTTTCAAATTGTGTTAAATCTATGGTCTAATACAGAAAATACTAATATCTCTAAAGCGTTGAATCTTGCAATTCGTTAACATTATATATCCCTCTGTTTATCTTGCTCTTATCTAATTTCTCTGAATAATGTTTTTACTTTCAATGCAAAGTTCACACATTTGTTTTCTACTTGGTGGTATGTTGAATTTGTACTGAGTTTTACAAATTGACCTTATATTCAGCAACTTTGTCAAATGGACTCTTACATAGTTTCTCTATGGACGATGATGGATTTTCTATCTACACATTTATGTCACCTCTGAATAATTCCATTTCTTATTTTCCTATTTTTATACATTTTAATATTCTGCCCTTGCCTACTGAGCTGTCTGGGAGTTTATTCAGTATAATGCTGGATAGAGTGATGCTAATGGACATCCATATTTCATTCCCAACCTCAAGACCAAGCTTTCAATATTTCACCTTTAATTATGTGCTAGCTATATCATTTGTATAGCTTCCATTTATTAGGTTAAAAAGTTCTCATCTATTTTTCTAGTTTCCAGAGAAATTTTTGACCTGCTATTTAACTATGCTAAGTGTACTTTCTGTACTTTTGAAGAGATTGCATGACTTCTCCATTCGTTCTCTTAATGCATTAAAATATATTGACTGATTGTCAATGTTAAATAATCTTGTATCCCTGGGCAATGTTTTTTGAATTTTTGCATACATGTTCTTGAGAAATCGAACTATAATTTTTCTATCTTGAAATGTCCTTGCCATGTTTTGGGATCAAACTTCTCTTGATCTAATAAAAAGAAATAGAAAGCATTTCCACTTTTTGAATTCTCCAGAAGCATTTGTGTGAGATTAGTATTCCTTCTTAAATATTTGGTAGAATTCACTAGTGAGGCCATCTGAGTGATCCTGATATTACTTTTTGGAAATATTTTTTAATTATAGTCTCAATACTTACATGACTATTCAGGTTTTTTTATTTCTTCCCTTTATTTTTTTTTAATCTGAGTTTTGCTAAGAATTTGTCCATTTTATCTACCTTTTCAAAATTCATTGGCATAAAGTTCATAGTAAAATCTTATTACGTCTTTGTAAGGTCTATAGAATTTGCTTTAATGATTATTCTTTCAATCCTGATGTTAGTAATTTTATCTCTCTCTCTCTTTCTCTTTCTCTTTCACAGTCTCCTTACTCTGTCCTCTTAGCCTTGATGCAGATTTGTCAATTGTATTGGATTTTTTTTAAGAATCAACCTTTGATTTTTTTTGTATTTTTCATATTTACAGTTTTACATTTTTACATTTTACCTTTATTTTTCATTGTATTTATTTATGCATTTTTTTTGCTTGCTGTCCTTATTACTTTCTTCCTTCTGCATCATTGTATTTAGTTCCTTCCTTTTGAGGTGGATGCTTGTTTTTTAATCTTTCTTCCTTTCATATTTACTTTACAGCTATAAATTTCCTTATAATCACTGCCTATCCCACAAGAGTTGATATGTCACATTTTTATTATCATTCAACATAAAATATTTTCAAATTTCTGTTGAGAATTCTTCTTTTACCTGTGGATTATTTATACCCATATGTTCCTTAATTTTCAAAAACATACAATTTTCTTATTTTTTTTCTGTTATCCACTTCTAGCCTAATTGTCTTATTGTACTGGCTAAGGCTTCTAGTACAATATTGAAAAGAAGCAGTACGTTGTCTTATTTTCAATACTGTAAATTACTATTCAGTATTTTTCCTTTAAATAAGATGTTTGCTATAGGATTTTTGTAGATATATGTTGTCTTATTAAGAAAGTATGACATATAATCCTAACCACTATGATATACTTCTTCTCATTAACTAATATTCAGAATACTTTACCTTATCCCACTTGTCTCTTAAACTTGGCCTGAGCTAAGAAAGACCTGCATGGTCACTGAAGTCTGCTCCTTATGAAGAGCAGGGCTTCCAAACTAAGCCACATCCCAATATTTTAATTTTCTGCGCCCCCAGTGGATTTCTGTATACACTACATCTTCTGAGGAAAAAAGTAACTTCTTCCTCTGCTGCAGGATTCAATGAAGCAGGTTTGTGGGTCATTTCAGATCTGAGAGTTGATAACCGAGGGGTGAATCTTAAAGCATTGTATTTTTGCATCATTTGTTCCTATAATTGGGCATCTATTGCCTGTACCTCTCTCCATTCCTCTTGTCCCCTCCACATATAAACTTCCATCGTCAAAGAAAGAGAATCCCCCTATCAGTCACCCAAGTCATGTTTTTTTCCTTACCCTAAAGTATTCACATTGCAATGTCTGTATTTGTGGGCTAAAGAGATCCATTCAGTCCCTTTCTACTTCCTTAAGTAATTTTCCGTTCTCAGCATCAACAGATGAAATGCTTATGTGAGTAACAACTTATGCAGGTGCCTCTGAAACCATACTATTTAATGCAGAAATACCAAATAGACAATGTTTGTGCAACCCTGTTGCCCTCAGGGACCAGGCAGACATTGTTAATCTTTCACAGAATAAAGTCTTACTATCCTTTCTGACACTGAACACTGGGCTTCCTCTAAGAGCATTTCTTCCTTATGACTGGGGCAGACACTTAGTCCTCTCCTTCTTAAAATATCTTACTCCACTGTTATCCCTGAAGTTGGGAAGTCCTTTGGTGGAGGATGTGAACTTCAGGCTGCTTTTTTTATTCATTTATTTATGTTTATTGAACAGCCTTATCTTTTCTTTTTTTTTCTTTAATTTTAATTTTTTTTTTTTTACGATTTACATCCAAATTAGTTAGCATATAGTGCAACAATGATTTCAGGAGTGGATTCCTTAGTGCCCCTTACCCATTTAGCCCATCCCCCCCCAAAACCCCTCCAGTAACCCTCAGTTTGTTATCCATATTTATGAGTCTCTCTTGTTTTGTCCCCATCCCTGTTTTTATATTATTTTTGTTTCCCTTCCCTTATGTTCATCTTTTTGTCTCTTAAAGTCCTCATATGAATGAAGTCATATGATATTTGTCTTTCTCTGACTGACTAATTTCACTTAGCATAATACCCTCCAGTTCCATCCATCTATTTGCAAATAGCAAGATTTCATTCTTTTTGATTGTTGAGTAATACTCCACTATATATATAGACCACATCTTCTTTATCCATTCATCCGTCGATGGACATTTGGGCTCTCTCCACAATTTGGCTATTGTTGATAGTGCTGCAGTAAGCATTGGGGCGCATATGTCCTTTTGAAACAGCACACCTGTATCCCGTGGATAAATGCCTAGTAGTGCAATTGCTGGGTCGTGGGGCAGCTCTATTTTTAGTTTTTTGAGGAACCTCCATACTGTTTTCCAGAGTGGCTACACCAGGTTACATTCCCACCAACAATGCAAAAGAGATCCTCTTTCTCTGCATCCTCGCCAACATCTGTTTTTGCCTGAGTTGTTAATGTTAACCATTCTGACAGGGGTGAGGTGGTATATCATTGTGGTTTTGATTTGTATTTCCCTGATGATGAGTGAAGTTGAGCATTTTTTCACGTGTCAGTTGGCCATCTGGGTGTCTTCTTTGGACAAGTGTCTATTCATGTCTTTTGCCCATCTCTTCGCTGGGTTATTTGTTTTTTGGGTGTTGAGTTTGATAAGTTCTTTATAGATTTTGGATACTAACCCTTTGTCTGCCATGTCTTTTGCAAATATCTTCTCCCATTCCGTTGGTTGCCTTTTAGTTTTGCTGATTGTTCCCATTGCTGTGCAGAAGCTTTTTATTTTGATGAGGTCCCAGTAGTTCCCAGTTTTGCTTTTGTGTCCCTTGCCTCTGGAGACGTGTTGAGTAAGAAGTTGCTGTGGCCAAGATCAAGGAGGTTTTTGCCTGCTTTCTCCTCAAGGATTTTGATGGCTTCCTGTCTTACATTGAGGTCTTTCATCCATTTTGAGTTTATTTTTGTGTATGGTGTAAGAACGTGGTCCAGGTTCATTCTTCTGCATGTTGCTGTCCAGTTTTCCCAGCACCACTTGCTGAAGAGACTGACTTTATTCCATTGGATATTCTTTCCTGCTTTGTCAAAGATTGGGTGGCCATATATTTGTGGGTCCATTTCTGGGTTCTCTATTCTGTTCCATTGATCTGAGTGTCTGTTTTTGTGCCAATACCACACTGTCTTGATGATTAGAGCTTTGTAATACAGCTTTAAGTCTCAGATTGTGAGCCTCCTGTTTTGGTTTTCTTTTTCAAGATTGCCTTGCCTATTCAGAGTCTTTTCTGGTTCCATACAAATTTTAGGATTGTTTGTTCTAGCTCTGAGAGGCGTGCTGGTGTTATTTTGATAGGGATTGCATTGAATATGTAGATTGCTTTGGGTAGTATCAACATTTTAACAATATTTGTTCTTCCTATCGAGGAGCATGGAATCTTTTTCCATTTTTTTGTGTCTTCTTCAATTTCTTTCATAAACTTTCTATAGTTTTCAGTGTATAGATTTTCCACCTCTTTGGTTAGATTTATTCCTAGGTATTTTATGGGGTTTTGTGCAACTGTAAATGGGATCGATTCCTTGATTTCTCTTTCTGTTGTTTCATTATTGGTGTATAGGAATGCAACCAGTTTCTGTGCATTGATTTTATATCCTGCAACTTTGCTGAATTCATGAATCAGTTCTAGCAGTTTTTTGGTGCAATCTTTTGGGTTTTCCATATACAGTATCATGTTATATACAAAGAGTGAAAGTTTGACCTCCTCCTGGCTGATTTGAAAGCCTTTTATTTCTTTGTGTTGTCTGATTGCAGAGGCTAAGGTTTCCAATACTACGTTGAATAACAGTGGCGAGAGTGGACATCCCTGTCTTGTTCCTGACCTTAGGGGTAAAGCTCTCAGTTTTCCCCCATTGAGGATGATATTAGCATTGGGTCATTCACATATGGCTTTTATGATCTTGAGGTATGCTCCTTCTATCCCTACTTTCTTGAGGGTTTTTATAAAGAAATGATGCTGTAATTTGTCAAATCCTTTCTCTGCATCTATTGAGAGGATCATGTAGTTCTTTTCCTTTTATCGATGTGATGAATCACATTGATTGTGTTGTGGATATTGAACAAGCCCTGCATCCCAGATATAAATTCCACTTTGTCGTGGTGAATAATATTTTTAATGTATTGTTGGATCCAGCTGGCTAGTGTTTTGTTGAGGCTTTTTGAGTCCATGTTCATCAGGGAAATTAGTCTATAGTTCTCCTTTCTGGTGGGGTCTTTGTCTGGTTTTGGAATCAAGGTAATGCTGGCTTCATAGACGAGTTTGGAAGTTTTCCTTCCATTTCTATTTTTTGGAACAGCTTCAAGAGAATAGGTGTTAACTCTTAAATGTTTGATAGAATTCCCCTGGAAAGCCATCTGGCCCTGGACTCTTGTTTTTTGGGAGATTTATGACTACTAATTCAATATCCTTACTGGTTATGGGTCTGTTCAAATTTTTTATGTCTTCCTGTTTCAGTTTTGGTGTACATGTTTATAGGAATTTGTCCATATCTTCCAGATTGCCCGTTTTATTGGCATACAGTTGCTCATAATGTTCTCTTATTATTGTTTTTATTTCTGCTGTGTTGGCTGTGATCTCTCATCTTTCATTCTTGATTTTACTTATTTGGGTCCTTTCCTGTTTCTTTTTGATCAAACTGGCTAGTGGTTTATCAATTTTGTTAATTCTTTCAAAGAACCAGCTTCTGGTTTCATTGATCTGTTCTACTGTTTTTTTTGTTTGTTTGTTTGTTTCAATAGCATTAATTTCTCCTCTAATCTTTATTATTTCCTGTCTTCTGCTGGTTTGGGGTTTTATTTGCTGTTCTTTTTCTAGCTCCTTAAGGCATAAATTTAGGTTGTGTATCTTCCCTCTTTAGGAAGGCCTGGATTGCTATATACTTTCCTCTTATGACTGCCTTTGCTGCGTCCCAGAGGTTTTCGGTTGTGATGTTATCATTTTCATTGGTTTCCATGTACTTTTAAATTTCCTCTTTAATTTCTTGGTTAGCCCATTCATTCTTTGGTAGGCTATTCTTCAGTTTCCAAGTAATTGTTACGTTTCCAATTTTTTTCTTGTGGTTGATTTCGAGTTTCTTAGCGTTGTGGTCTGAAAATATGCACGGTATGATCTCGATCTTTTTGTACTTGCTGAGGGCTGATTTGTGTCCCAGTATCTGGTCTATTCTGGAGAACGTCCCATGTGCTCTGGAGAAGAATGTATATTCTGCTGCTTTAGGATGAAATGTTCTGATTATATCTGTTAAGTCCTTCTAGTCCAGTGTGTCATTCAGGGCCATTGTTTCCTTGTTGATTTTTTGATTAGATGATCTGTCCATTGCTGTGAGTGGCGTGTTGAAGTCTCCTACTATTGTGGTATTACTATTGATGAGTTTCTTTAAGTTTGTGATTATTTGATTTATATATATGGGTGCTGTCACATTTGGCACATAAATGTTTACAATTGTTAGGTCTTCTTGGTGGATAGACCCCTTGATTATGATATAATGCTCTTCTGCATCTCTTGACACAGTCTTTATTTTAAAGTCTAGATTGTCTGATATAAGTATGGCTAGTCAGGCTTTCTTTTGTTGACCATTAGCATGATAGATAGTTCTCCATCCCCTTATTTTCAATCTGAAAGTGTCTTTAGGTATAAAGTGGGTCTCTTGTAAATGGCATATAAATGGATCTTGTTTTCTTATCCATTCTGTTACCCTATGTATTTTAATTGGAGCATTGAGTCCATTGACATTTAGAGTGAGTACTGAAAGATATGAGTTTACTGCCATTATGTTTCTTGTAGAGTTGGAGTTTCTGGTGGTGTTCTCTGGTCCTTTCTAATCTTTGTTGCTTTTGGAATTTATTTATTTATTTATTTATTTATTTATTTATTTATTTATATTTTCATCTTTTCTCCCCTCAGAGAGTCCCCCTTAAAATTTGCACGGCTGGTTTAGTGGTCACAAACTCCTTTAATTTTTGTTTGTCTGGGGAACTTTTTATCTCTCCTATTTTTTTTTAATTTTTTTTGATGTTTATTTATTTTTGAGACAACGCGAGAGACAGAGTGCAACCAGCGGAAGGGCAGACAGAGGGAGACACAGAATCTGAAGCAGGCTCCAGGCTCTGAGCTGTCATCCCAGAGCCCAATGTGGGGCTCGAACTCACGAGCCATGAGATCATGAGCTGTAGTCGGACGCTTAACCAGCTGAGCCACTCAGGTGCCCCTCTCCTTCTATTTTGAATGACTGCCTTGCTGGATAAAGAATCCTTGGCTGCATATTTTTCTGATTCAGCACATTGAATATATCCTGCCACTCTTTCTGGCCTGCCACATTTCTGTGGATAGGTCTGCTGCTAATCTGATCTCTCTTCCCTTGTAGGTTAGGGACTTTTTTTCCCTTGATTCTTTCATGATTCTCTCTTTGCCTGAGTATTTTGTGAATTTGACTATAATGTGTCTTGTTGATGGTCGGTTTTTGTTGCATCTAATGGGGGTCCTCTGTGCTTCCTGGATGTTGATGTCTGTGTCTTTCCCCAGGTTAGGAAAGTTTTCTGCTATGATTTGCTCACATAACCCTTCTACCCTTATTTCTCTCTCTTCCTCTTCTGGGACCCTTATGATTCTGATGTTGTTCCTTTTTAATGAGTTATTGATTTCTCTAATTCTTAAATCATGCTCTTTTGCCTTAATCTCCCTCTTTTTTTCTGCTTCATTATTCTCTATAAGTTTGTCCTCTATATTGCTGATTCTCTGTTCTGCCTCATCCATCCTTGCTGCTGCAGCATCCACTCGTGATTGCAGCTCAGTTATAGCTTTTTTAATTTCATCCTGATTAGTTTTTACTTCTTTTATCTCCGCAGAAAGGGATTCTAGTCTATTTTCAACTTGAGATAGTGTTCTTATTGTCGTGATTCTAAATTCTGGTTCAGACATCTTGCTTGTAATGTGTTGGTTAAATCCCTGGCTGTTGTTTCTTCATGCTCTTTTTTTGGGGTGATTTCTTTCATTTCATTATTTTAAAGGGAGGAAAGGAATTAATGATGTAGAAAAATTAAAATTAAAAAATATTAAAATTAAAATATTTAAAACACACACAAAAAATCGGATAAATGATGCTAGATCCTAGATGTGTTTTGGTCTGGGTGTTGAAAGTGGTTTGATACATTAGAGAAAAAAAGGGGGAAAACAAAAAGGAAATCATTTGAGAATTTGAAAACAATGAATACACTGAAGTAGACTAAAATGAAATGATGGACGTAAAATAGAATTTGAAAAAATTTACATAAAGTAAAAAGTATAGTAAAAATATTAAAGAAAAATATTTTTAATAAAAATTGAA
This sequence comes from Lynx canadensis, assembly GCF_007474595.2. Lineage (NCBI taxonomy): Eukaryota > Metazoa > Chordata > Mammalia > Carnivora > Felidae > Lynx > Lynx canadensis. The sequence continues at coordinate 61,493,019 of NC_044309.1, forward strand.
AATAAGGATTTTTTCCCTTTCTGTATTCAAGAAAAAGAAAAGAAGTGAAAAAGAGGAAAAAAGAAAGAAAATTGAATAGATGGACCTGCTAACAGATTGAAATATGAGAGATTACTTTGTTTTCCCCTAGAAGTCAGAGTATAAAGTGTTTTATAGTCCATAAAGTAAGCAGGCGGTGAGACTTGGGTTACTGAAGAGTGAAGTTGGCCCAGTTGTGTGGGGCTTAGTGTAATAGATCCGTTCTCCACTAGATGGCGCTGCCAGCCTCCTGGGCTGGAGAGTTGTGGTGCGTATAGGTGCGTATGCGCATGCGCAGGAGCCGTGAAAATGATGTCACTCAGCTACCCAGCTTCTATTATCAGAATTCTTTCCTCTCCGAAAAGCAATCGCTCACCCATCTTCTGCCTTCATCTTTCATCCAGTCCCCGCTTTTTCACTGTCCGTGACCACGCCCCAGGCATACCTCTCTCCTGAGTTTTGGCTCAGACGCGGCTGTTTTCCCTGGCCCCTTACTTCTGAAGGACTGTGGCTTTGACTGGGTCTGCCCCTCTGTGGGAGGGTCTCACTGAGCAATGGCTGAATGCCGGCTGCACCCAGGAATGCTTGCTGGGCCCTGCTTCTGCCGGTGCCCTAAGACTGCAGTTGAGTGCCACCCGCCCAAGAAAAATTTCACGAGATAGTGTAGCAGCAGCATTTCAGGGATTATGGAAAATCACAACACACATCTGGCACCTGGCTTCACCCTTAACAACCTTGTTCCAGCACCAGTGAATGTGGCCGTTCTCTGGGGTCTCCTGGGACCAGGTGGCCTCAACAGTCTCTGCCAAATGTCCTTCCAGCAGTGGAACCTCTTTTCCCCATGTGGCCCAAGAACCTCCTGGACCCCACTCTGCCCCTGGGGATTTGCCCTTCCCACCAGAGTACCTCCAGGTATCAAGCTGCAGAGTTGCAAACTCTGCGCTCCCCTTGTTTACAGTCTTAATGGAATTTAAGCCCTCTCCTTTCTCCCTTTTTAGTTTATTCCCCACGGCTGTTTCCACTCTTCCACTTTCTCTCCAGCTGCTTTTGGATAGGGTTGTTTTTCCCGTATTCTCTGCCCCCATCTCCATCCTCTCTCCACCCAAAAAAGCGGCCCCCTGCCTTTGTGCGGCTTCTCACTCCCCAAGTTCACCTCTCCGCACCGCGTACCTGCTGAATTCTGTGGTTCAGGTTGTGCAGATTGTTGTGTTAATCCTCAAATCAGTTTTCTAGGTGTGCAGGATGGTTTAGTGTTGGTCTGGCTGTATTTCATGGATGAGAGACACACAAAAAACTTCCATACTGTTCTGCCATCTTGTGCCACCCCCCCCCCCCAGGCTGCTTCTTATAAACAATTATGGGCTCTCTTTTCAGGTCACCATCAAGAGAGGGGAGGAGGATACTGCCATTAATATAGCATGAAAATATCTTTATTTATTTAAAAGTGGATTTTACTTTTTATATAGTGAGAAAATCGGTGTCTTAGAAAATGGAACTAGTTACCCAAGTCATGTTTTTTAATGGGGCAGGAGTTGACATTCACTTGCATCCCTGATATTTTTAAATGGAAAAAAAAAAATCAAAGCCAGATGAGTCACTGTATTGTGATTGGTTTTCATGTCATTTCCTCCTCTTTAGTTTCCAATATTCATCTGTCCAGTCTAATCTCATAATTTGGAAGTTTTTAAAAGTCCTTTCTCTTTTCCATCTCTTTTCTTTATGCCTTAAGCTCCCAGGGCTCCTCCAATTAAATGAGTAAGTGATAAATCTTTTCATGACTCGTGCAGCTAACCAGAGATTCTTTCTTCCTCCAGGCTCCCACACATGCCTCAGGAGCAGAGGAAAGGCCTGGTCAGTCCCGGTTACTCCAGAAGAGGTAAAGGGAACTACGTTATAAATTAAGTGCTTCGTTCCCTTCTTTGGACAATTACTGACAGCTTCTTTGAGTCATAAAATGCTTTGCATATATAGGGAGTGGGTTGAATGACCCATTGAGTAGGTAATCATGCATTCTGTATAGAAATGATCAAGAGCCTTTTTTAACAAATAGGAGAAAAAATAAATCCTCTTTTTTGTTCTTCTTGACTCCTATGAATACATTAGTAAAAAGGTAATTCCCATACAACTTAAGGTCCACAGTAGTGTTCCAAGGATATTTTTCACTGTAAACACAGAATAAAAAAATGGTATTGTGGAATAGCAACTACGCTGCATGGATCAAGGGGCCACATTTCTACCTCTCTGACCTCCTACGACCTTAAAGATTGACTATTGGGTTGTGAGGGGACAGGTCATGGTTGCTGAGATGATCTCAGTTGTTTTGCTCATGTCTGGATCTGCAAATACTCTCTGGGCCCCTCCAGTCTCTCTTACTCCCCTCTTGCCATCTTTCTTTGCTGGCATTCAAGAACAAGCACATAAGGGACTGACACATGAAAGCCCCCCTGTATTTAAGAAAACATGAAGAATTTGGGATGGAGTGGGGAGGCCAATGCATCAGAGCCAGCTTCTGTTCTATTTACCTCATGTGTATTTCTCAAGAGAAAGATGTTCCCTTTCAAGAGCCTGGGACCACCCAGGACAGTGAAGCAGTCTTGAGACAGATGGCCTCATCAGGTGGGCCTCTTTGGGCACAAGTTGTCTTACTTCTCAAGAGATTGGCTGAGAAATTGAGTCATATTGCACAACAGATCCTGGAGATTCAAACTTTAACACACACAAATTTCAGGAGGGAGGGAAGGTGAACTTGCGGCAATCCCTATTACATCTTGCTTTCCAAGACCCTTGCTGTTCTCCCTGAATCCCCTCTTCTTATTTATTCCTTGACGCCCCCACACCACCCCCATCAAGTCCCTGTAAGAGTGCACTGACCTACTTGAAAGTTGGCTGTGGATCTGAGGATCCCAGTCCTTTCCCGGTTTCTGTGGTTGCCACATTCATTACTCATAAAAGAGACAGGGAGTCCCAACTCTCCACGGAGTCTCTGGCCTTTACTTTACTTTATTTGTTTGTTTATTGATTTTGCCACAGCTCACACTGGAGCCCAGGGAGGGTCCGTCTACTCGACCAAGCCTGTGAGTGTGCAAGTTTTGCTAGAAAGAGCCGCCAGTTCTAACATCTCAATCAGGTGAGGGTTGGGTGGTTTTTTTGTTTATTTGTTTGTCTTTTAAGATTACCTCAACTAAAATGTTATATGTTTTTATGAGTGCTCATACATGTATAATTTTTTCAAACACGACTATTAGTAGAGGCAAAGGAAATGAGTTTTCCCGCATGTGCAATACTTAAAAATAACAATGCCAAATGTAAATAAAAAGGGAAGGTACTTCCTGTAAGTTTGTGAAGGATTCTGAAAATAGCTTCAAGCTGAAGCCAATGTTAATACAGTTACACAGCCAGAATTTCCATGAAAGCATTGGTACCTTGGGTGTTTGTACTAGTAAAATTGTGCAAATATCTGCAGCCTGGATGCTCTGCTCGCCACAGCTTGACTGTCCTGCACACAGTGACTTGAGATTCCTTGGTTCTGATGCCACTTTTTAACCCCCAATTAAAAAGGTGGCAGTCATGTAATTTCTGATGTCCAAAGGTTTTCAAACCTGTGCTGTGTTTTATAAAATAGCATGAAACCAGACTGTGTCATTAAACCAACCGGCTGAAGGGGTTTTGATCATTCTGTGAGTGTGGATGTGGAGGTGTGCACATGTGCATGGGGTGGGGGAAGGGGACAGGGGAACTTTCTTCTCATTTAGCACACTGCTGTTTACAGTAGTTCTGTACTCCATACAAAACTGAAAGTCTTTCTCAATGTTGATCAACACAATCATGACTCTTCCAAATATGTTCTCTTAATTATTTCATTTAGCCTTCACAAAAATCCCATGCAGAGCAGAGTTCAGAAAATACTATTTTCACTTTGGAGATGAGGAAACTTAAGAGACTCAGAAAAGTATAAAATTGAGTAACTCCTGGGGGTGTTATACAGGGGCGCCTGGGTGGCTCAGTTTGTTGCGCATCTCACTTTGGCTCAGGTCATGATCTCACGGTTTATGAGTTCAAGCCCCCATAGGGCTTTCTGCTGTCAGTGTAGAACCCACTTCAGATCCTTTGTCTCCACTGTCCTTCTCTCTCTCTCTCTGCCTCTCCCCTGATCTCTCTCTCTCTCAAAATTAAATAAAACTTTTAAAAAAATTGAATAATTCTTGAATTTTCAATTTCACTAACTATTACAATTTTTAAAGTTGTTTTATTCATTCATTCATTCAGAGAGAGAGAGAGAGAGAGAGAGAGACAGGGGTAGGGAGAGAGGGACACAGAGAATCCCAAGCAGGCTCTGCACTGTCAGTGCAGAGCCCAACACGGGGCTTGAGTGCATGAACTGTGAGATCATGACCGGAGCCAAAGTCTCACCCAGGCTCACTGACTATTACAATTTTTAAAAAGCTAATTAAGGAGGCCACTTAGAATAGAAATTAGTATTTTGCCCAATGAGGACATTAAAAACATGCTCATTGATAATTATGATGATGGTTGACTCCACACACTGTGGCACGCACTTACCATGGATGGTGAAGTTGGATTTCACTGGTGAGAATTACAGTTCTGCCACTCGGCAGCCATGTGATCTGGGCAAATAAGTTAGCCTCTTGGTGCATCCACTTTCTCACCTACAAGATCAAAGTAATAGCATTTATCTCATAAATTTATTGTGAACATTAAGTTAATATTTGTCAAATGCTCAGAGTGATGTCTGGCTTACAGAAAGCACTATTGCTATTTGTTAAATAAAGAACTAATCTCATTTACTGCCCACAGCAGCCCAATGAGATGAACAGCAAAAGTAACCAAGTTACCTAAGGCCACACAGCTAACAGGTGGCAAATGTAATGTTCTAACCCAGACAATGTGAGTCCAGAAGCCACAAAGCTAAGGGTCATGCAACACCAAGCATAAGCCTTGCAATTTTATATCAGAAAGGGGACATTTTTACCACAAAATAAATAGGACATGATGTTAGAATAAAGGACAGCTCTCCTAAGAAAAGATAATTAGAAATTATACAAAGGTATTCATGTATATTTTTTTATTTACTTAATATATATTACATATAAATACATATGTTTATATACACTGTGTTGTGCTTCTTTAAAAATTTTTATTATGTAGCAGCAAAAACTTGGCAGTGGGTGGCACTGGCCTATGGAGAACATTGGCACTATTGATGTGGTTCTCTGTGTGCTATTTGCCCAGAAAGAAAGTTCCAGATGTTGTAGCAAATAAAAGCTATAATACTTCTTCCATTCTTTTGATGATGTTGTTAGAGAAGAGAGAGCATAGGTCCCATGGAATGTGCCTCAAATAAGTAATAGAATCATGAGTATATGTTACCATAACCCTGCATTACCTTCAAAGGAGATATAATCAGGAGTTCAGAGCATTCTCAAACAACTACCACCGCTTTGAAGAGATCATTGGGGTGGGGCACCTAGGTGGCTCAGTTGGTTAAACATCCAACTTCAGCTCAGGTCATGGTCTTGCAGTCCGTGAGTTCAAGCCCTCATTGGGCTCTGTGCTGACAGAGCCTGGAGCCTGCTTCAGATCCTGTGTCTCCTTCCCTCTCTGCCTCTCCCCCATTCATACTCTGCCTCTCAAAAAAATGAATAAATGTTAAAAAAAAAAGAGAGAGAGAGAGAGAGAGAGGTCATTGGTTGTCTCTGTTCTCCATCCACAAGAATAAAGGCATAGTGAAAAGTCCAGGACAACTGAGACTTGAGATAAGAAAAATCTTTCAGCAGAGGGATGAAACCTGTGTGGACAATAGTTGAATAGGATTTAATGATATTTAGGATAGAGAATAAGAGTCAAAGGAAAATATTTCACTGGATTCTTGGTACCCTGAACATTCTATCTTGTTGCTTAAAGTGACTCCTGACTTGGGTAGGGTCCTGAACAATTCCTCAAGTTTTCATGACTAATAAGTCAGAAAAACCTCCTGACCCTTGAATCCTAGTTCAGGAGGATTTTTATCCTATGATACTGGGTCTTGGTGGTTGTGACTATCAGAGCTTTGACACACAGCCTGGTATTCTGGCGAAGTTTTCTCAAAGGTCTTTCTTCAGCCTGATCTAACCCAGTGGACATGGTAATTATCCATGTTCCCTATGGATACCAGAAAGACCATGGTTCTGGAAGCTTTGCATCCAATCACACTGTAATCCTTTTTAAAAAAATATATTGTAGTAAAATACATATAACAAAAAATTTACTTCATCATTTTAAGTGTATAGGTCAATGGTATTAAATACATCCGTAATGTTATATAACTATCTCTGCCATCCATCTTCATTAACTCTTTTAATCTTATAAACTAAAACTCTATACCCATCAAAAAAATAACCCACCATCATCACTCCTCAAGCTCTTGGCAATCCCCCTTCTACTTTCTGCTTCTATGATTTTGACTACAAGTGCCTCTTATATGTGGAATCATACAGTATTTGTCTTTTTGTGACTGGTTTATTTCACTTAGTCCTCAAGGTTAATCCATGCTATGGCATATGTCAGAATTTGCACACTGGAATCCTCTTAAGTTTGAAATAAAATATCTGATTTTGCCTACTGTATTTGGGAGTACTCAAAAGAAAAATGGCAATCTAACTTTGAAAGCATTAGCTGATCTCCTTACTTTTTCACCACAAAGATGGAAGGCAATACAGAAAATATATTGCTCATATAATTCTCATGGTTTGAAGGCCTTCAACTCTGTTACCATACAAGGTGTTCTTCTCTATGGCAAGTAATTATTTTCCGTGTCCATTTCACCTTCTAGTCTACTGTAATTCTGAACTTCCTGAAACACTGATTTCTTTCTGCCATTTCCTAACATAAAAGAATGGATGACTCCCTACCTGTGAACCCTTTTCTAATTTTATGGCCTTCCATCACCTGTCTACTCCCCTGTTCATGACTTATCCAGTCTGATTTTGATAGTTTGATTTTTTTCACACTTCCTCCCCTCTCCATTCCTGCCATGACTTCCCTTTGAGCAGAGTGTACTGCTCCACCCTATTGATACAGGCTTGGATATGTCACTTGGTTTTGCCAACTGGAGTGGATGGAAATGACAAGTTGTTAGGTATGAGCCAAAGATTTAAAAGGCATGGCAAGATTCATTGAGTCCTCCTAAACTTCTGACATCTTCCATTACATAGCATATGCCAAGTTGTCACATATCCTACATCCTGAGTCCTTGGATGAGTAAATATGGCTTGTATCCTAGAGCTAAATCCAGTTGAACCCAGGAAATCTTAGCCAAACCCAACAGAGGCATACCTAACCTATAGACTCATGAGCAAGAAATAAAGGTTTGTTGGTGTAAGCCACTAAGATCAGGGGCTTGTTTGTTACACAGCAACACTGCACCAAAACTGACTGATAACATTAACCTCAAACTATACTCTTCATCTTGAAATATATCTCCCACTCTAAATAAGGTTTCTGGTCTTTGCATATACCAGACTTATCCTGCCTCAACTATTATTCTTGAGCCCTTTCCCTCCTCTACATTTGTAAATCCCAAATCAAGCTCCTCATCATATGAGAAGCTTCTCTGACTCTCCCTCTACAATGTCTGAACATTCTTCTGGTTTAATATGGACTGAAATGATACCATGTATTTTATTCTGATTTATTTCATTTTTAAATGAAACAATTGACTCGTATTTACTTAGTGTTCTATTTTATGACATCTTATTGAAAGAGTTGATCATCAGTATGGTAGAAAGTACTTTGACATTGAGTTAAAAAACAGGGTTCAAATCTTGCTTTTTTGCCTTACAAACTTAAGCAAGTTATACAACCTCTCTGAGCATCATTCTCTTCATCTTAAAAATTGTTGCTATTATATCAGATTCAGAAGGAAGTATAAATAAGATGAAGTATACTCTATGTTCTATATCCCTTCCTTACTCACATTCATGAACCCAAACCCCATTTAAATCATTTTGTTTTATTCCTTCTGTTGTGATGCAACAAAATCATTTCACTCAGATGTTTTAAATAGTTGGAAGATTTTACATGCATTTTTATCAAATCAATTTTATCATGCAATTTTATCAAACAAATCAATTACCTAGATCAACTTGATCTATGCAACATCAAATTTAAGCCCAGAACTGCTAAGATTCATGTTAACTACAGTATAAATTTAAGATATATTTCCTTCTTTACAAAATTTAATGTATAGCCTAGAAGTCAAACTAACAAACCCACTTGAAAATAATTTTCAAGCAATGAAGGAATAATTGCACAGTATGGATTTGTTTAAGTTCAATAAAAATAAGTAATCCAAGTAGTCTAAGAAGTAAAGAAGTTTTTAAGAGGGCACTTGGGATGAATATTAAAAGCTCTATAACAACAGGGTAGGCAGAAGCTGAAGGAAGGGTGTTCCAGGTAGGGTGTAAATAACATCAATGAAGCCCAGTGGTAAAGGAATGGGGCAGTTTATGCAAAGACAGTGAAAATAAGAATGAAGACATGCACCATCCAGAAGACAAGAGATTGGTTTGATATAGTGGGGCCCAGTTAAGAAGAACCAGGAACTGTTACTGTGATTTTGTGCTATTCACCAAGAGTTAACTATTATGTATACTTGGGCAGATCAATGATCTAAAGGATAGACAGATGACAAATGTAGTTTATTATTCTCTCAGCTCTTGATAATTATACAAAAGCATTTTGCGTTTGTTATCACTTCTTTCTTGTCTCCCTCCTAGAGCCAACAATGCATTTCCCCCAAGTGTAGACTTACCAGAGGTACAACATTTTATCAAGCTTTCTAAGAATTACAGTAAATAATGATATACTTTGAAATATTTTTTAAAAAAATACAGTCTTTTAATATTTATAGTATATTGGTACTGATTCCTTTCCTCATCCTCTATATATCCTCTATACATCCTTCTAGAGAACAGCAGGAAAGATGGGGGAAATTATATAAATCCATCTTATGATAAAACATTATAATACTTAGAAACTTGAAAACCTTTATATCATGATGATCTTTGTCATTTGGGACAAATCATATTTACAAGTTCATTATGTGCATATTGTCTATGCTTGAAATACAGGTTATTATCCTTTTAATTTGCTAAGTTCTCTTATGTTAGAGAGAGTTTTTTAGAATAATTATTGAGTCCATATGATAAAAGGAGTTGGTTTTGAATTCCTCATCATGTTGATAGAAAGATTGAGGTATTAATGTCCCTGAGAATCATACCCCATCTCTCTAAACTTGCTCGGTAGGTAGATCAGAAAGCCCTGAGCTATAACTTACTCTTCTCTTTGTTAGTAGTACAAGGAAAAAGGCCAGTATTTATTTTACAACTTCTTGGCTTTTCTAACATATTCTTACTCTGAAAACAAAAGAAAAGTCCCCTTATTTACTTTGCCAAAATATGAGTCTGATATTAACATGCATTGGCTAGACAATAAACTACATGGTAACAATAGAGAAAACTGATTTGTGGATGAAAAGACAGATGACAGATACTGTTTGGACTCATTATCTTTTTTCTTTGCTAAAACTTCTTTTCTCTCTCCATAGACTTGAGTCATAGTGACATTAGGACTCCCAGTTTGACTGCCAAATCCTAATAATGATCCCATTCATGCCATGCAAATGCCATGTGGTGGGGGGGGGCAGGCCCAGTACAGTGTTTCTACTCTGAAGTTTGCTTATGTTGCTCCCCTCCTCCTGCTGTATGGTACATGGGACAAAATCCCAAGAACTTGATAGAAATTTCTCTTTCTCAGTCTGAAACTAGTCACCTTCAAGATCAATGAATGCAATACCCAGAGGGAGAAAAAAAGAATGATTACATGATAATGGAAATATTTTCACAGTGGGTATTTGTGTACTAAGTGAACTAGCTTAGGGGGTCCTGTGTGACAAAAACTGCCAAAATAACACGAATATTGGGAGGGCTAAAGAAAAGAATAAGATGCTTTAAGCCTGCTCTATGAAGTCTGAATACGTGCTATATCAGAAGTAAATGTATGATAAATCTGATTTGGGTACTAGTTTCTGCTTCCAAAACTCTGAAGAAAGAAGAAGATAGATTTTGAGTTTGCCTTACTCCACTGCCAAGAGGAGCATGGGATTGCTACTATTTCTGGTGCCAAATCCTTTATAGTGGTTTGCTATAAAGGAAAATTCCAGAGAAGCCTTAGGGAAGGAAGGGAAAAGAATATTTGAAGGTGACATGCCTATCAGTAAAAAAGTTAGATCTAAAATTGAAGGATTCATTATTCTGCAGTTTAATCCTATCTTTCCAGCGCATTCCAGCCCAATCTTTTCAGTTCAGTTCAGTGTTTCCTTTAATTTTCATCCCTCTTGACCAGCTCTTTCTCTTTATTATGAGAACTACATTTCCAAGTCATGGAAATTTCCTATTCTCTGGCAATTTTTAGATTATAAGCCTTCCAGTACCTGTTGTCATCTCTTCCCTTTGGTTTGAAGGCATTTTGTATAATGTCTAATACAATGCGATCTATGTGCCTAGTAGATATTCATTAATTCCTGAAAGACCACTGGACTGCTTTGTAGAGTGCCAGAATAAATTGAGTTTTTACAAGAACACCCAAGTCCTACAACAACAGAGTCCGGGTAAACACACTGATAACATATTTAAACAGCAGACACTCAAATAGTCCACACACTACTTATTTTCAGTAGCAGGAATCTAGACATAGCCAGCATAAGAGTTTGCAGAAGTGGGGGCACTGGTGGGGAGGAGGTTGTGGCTGGAGGAGATGGAATCCTAGGATGAGCCAAATAAAACTTTAAGCTGAATCCTTGATTTCTCAGTGGCAGGTATGGCTCGGCAAATAAGGATTGCCCTTGGAAATATTTAATAAAAACACCCTGTTCTGTTCTGCTTAGTGGTGTTAGGAGGTAGACCACACTGTTGAGTAGAGTCAAGCATTGCGCTTGTTGTCTAGAAACCTGGCTATTCTTTACAGGTCGATCAATAACACCCAGGAAAAACATTCTCCCCTGGCTTGCTCATCTGAAAACAGAGTGAGAGCATGGTGGCATCTTTCTTACCTGCCATACAGTACAGTTTTAAATTCAAATGATGAAACCCAGAGTTTAACAAAGAGTAGGCATCCAAAAACCATTTGTTGAGTGAATAACGAATGTGGATAATTTAACCTGACCACATGTGAGTTTGCACCATGCAAATTATTCAATACAGTTCTCATTAAATCAGGAAAACAGAACTAGGCATTTTCTGAGAACTTTCACATTTTACCTTTTGTGTGTGTGTTCTAACATTGTTGTTATTACTTCTTGTGATTACATACATAGTATGATTTTTAAAGGAAAAAAACTTAAATAATCTATATAAATACTGCCCCTTCAAGGAGGTAGAGTATCACACCTCATCTCTTAAGTGTGGTCTGTGCATAATGACGTCTTTCCAAAGAGTATACCATAAAAAGGAGTGAAAAGAATAATGTTACAGTGGAAGAAATCAGACAAACACTGACTCAGCCAGATGATCAAGGTTAATATCAACAGTACTAAGTCATGCTGATAATACGTAACCTTGATAGTGATGAGAATGGCACTTAGGTTCTGTCATCTTCTTCCCCAAAGCTTACAACCACATTCTAATCATGAGATATACATCAGACACCCCAAACTGAAGGACATTCTACCAAACACCTTACTTGTCCACCTCAAAACTGTCCAGGTCATCAAAAATAAAAGCCTAAGAAGCTGTCAGAGTGTAGGGGATCCTAAGGAAATATGACCAATAAATGGAATATGGTATCAAGATGAGAATCTGGAGTGGTAAAATGAACCAGAGGTAAAAACAAAAGAAATCTGAATAAAGTATGGACTTTAGTTAAAAAAGAATTCAGTTAAATGGGTGCCTGGATGTCTTAGTTTGGTTAAGTTTCCAACTGTTGATTTCAGCTCAGGTCATGATCTCACGGTTCATGATTTCCAGCCTGGTGTCATGGTCTCCAATGACATCACAGAGCCTGCTTGGGATTTTCTCTCCCTCTCTCTCTGCCCTTCCCCTGATATCAATATAGATATAGATATAGATATAGATATAGATATAGATAAATAGATATAGATAAATAGATATCTTCCTTTCAAAAATAATTAATAAATTAATTAAATTAATTAAGTTTATAATGTATCAATATTGGTTCATTAGTTGTGACAAATTTATCACATTAATATGAGATATTAACAGCAGGGCACACTGGGTGCCATGTATAAGGGAACTCTCTACTGTTTTGCCTCCTTTCTGTAAATCTAAGCTTTTTAAAATAAAAAGTTTATTTTAGAGAGATCAAACCCATGATCATCTCAAGTCAATTTTAAGGGGAGTCCCCCTTTGCTCTGCATATTCTTTGTAGAACCTGGCCACATGGGCCCTGTTCTTTTTTGAGATACTGAATCCTGAGTTCTGATTCCTGGATTCGTGTGTGTGTGTGTGTGTGTGTGTGTGTGTGTGTGTTCACTTTATCTCATATAAAGTAGTTATGGTTTCATACACATTAATTAAAACAAGGCTTTTGGCAGATGCCAATTTGACATATTTACCCCCTTCCTATTTAGTAAATAACATGAGTATATTGTCAGTAACATGACATAGAATTCTTCTGGGAAGGATTATAACATATAATTTGAGCATCCAGAATTCTGCCTGAAACATTTTAGACAATGATAGTAAGTGAAGTTAAGAACAAAACAATAGATTAGGAATTTGAAGAATTAGACCTTAGTCCTATCTCTGTTACTAAATCACTGTGTGACTTAGACAAATCTGACCACATCTCTGAGCTTTAGATGTTTTATTTTAAAGTGATATATTGGGGCTCTGGGCATTCACCTGGAAAGTGGTGTTCATTGTTGCTCACCCCAATTTGCTTTATTGCCACTTGAGAAAGTTCCCTAAGCATAAGTTTGTCATGACTCCTTGCTACAAAAAGGGGAACTAGATATTTAGCTGGAAGGCAGAAATTATATTGCTAAAGCTGGAGCATAAGCACAGTCAACTAACCCTTCATTAGCACTGGACAGGAAAACGCACACACACACACACACACACACTCTCTCTCTCTCTCTCTCTCTCTCTCTCTCTCTCTCTCTCTCTCACAAGCACACACACACACACACACACAGACACAAACCCACCACCACCCACACTGCTTGAGAAAAGTGACTGGATCCACAGATGATCTTTCCATTCCTCTGTACTTGTTGAAAAGTTTGAGGTGCTAGATGCTACAATCTACTATTTATCTTTGCTTAAAGAAAACAAGAGCAGAGAAATTCTTTTCCGTGTTCCTAGAATATGTGTGAAGGCTGTATGTATGTGCCTAGTCCTTATATTTTCTCTTTAGTGGTGAAAAATTAGTTACCTTCTTTATTAATGAGGCATCAGGGGATGACAGAGGTGATTTTTGGCTGAACTTTCATTGTCTTAATTGCAAATCCAGAGTTTGGTGCCTTCATTGATTCCCGTTAGAACCAGGGAGCATATCCTCCTCCTTAATGTAACAGTGCCACTAAAGAAACTGCACTCTGGGAACAGCCATTTAACATGAGTAAAAACAGAATTTCATTTAAGAAAAATCAAAGAAGTAATTCACAAATGATTCCCACAACTCTTTGGAGAAGCTTGGGTAGCCACAATAAGTTTATCATGTTGTTGATATAGACAACAGTCTAAACCACCCAGGGGTCTGTGGGAAATCAAACCCCTAGGGGTGGGGTAGATAGAAGCTTTCTGGGAGAAATTCCCAGGCAACTTGTGAGTGTGGTTCTAAATGAGACTGGTGGGAATTTCCAATGTAGACGGCACTTTGGGGGGCCAGGGCAGGACAGGGAATGGGAAATCTTTTTCTTTTGGAGTAGGGCTGGGAATGTTTCTTTTGAGCAAAAACTAAGCACCCACAAGTTGGACTGGTTTGTTAGGGCCAAGTTATAAATGATTAATTTTATCAAGGAAAAGAAACAGTGCCTCTTTGCTCAGCTTTGTAACGGGGTTCATATAAATTTGCGTAAAATATTATGTGGGATTAGCATAGCCAGCCAGGAATTGAGCCACAGGAGCCAAGTGGAGGGTGGGAGCTCAGCCAACAGGAGAAGCAGGAGATGAAGTGGATAGAGCTCGCCAAGCCAAGGAGGCCAGCCAAACCAGAGCTACAGTAGCATAGAAATGAGAAGTGAGAGTCTGGTTCATCTGAGAGGTGTTATCATTATTAGTATTGCTGTTTGTTGTTTATCAAATAGATTTTCATCACCTCTTTCCCCAAAATAATATTCTCCCTCCTTTCAAGTTTAGTGAGAATATGTGATTACTAAAGATGACAACCAGGAAGGTCATTTGCTTTTTAGGTTAAGTTTGACCTAGCAAAGAGATCTAGTGGGTTGAGAGGTGGAAGAGGAGGGACACAGATGGCCCTCCAGCCCCACAACTGCTGGAAGACAGCAGGGAGAACTGAATATAGAACATGGAGCCTACATTGTTGACCCCAGAATCCCATGTGGGAATCAGGTCCACAGGGTCAAAAGCGTTTTGTCTAGAGAGTCCACAAGTCTTCACTTTGGCTATCTTATTTTTTCCATGATGTCTTCCTTGAGCTACTTCTCCAAGAGTTAGAGTAAAAGCTGCCAATATTTATATCAGGATAGGCCTGATCATGTCTCCTCAGCTCCATTCTGGACAATTGGGTTGCTCACCCATATTCTTACTGGAAGAAAAGTACAAGGTATTGGTCAAAATGAATACATTTGGACCACACACAATATCTGCCTCTGTGGCCAGATCCAGTCAGAACCTGACATATAACTATGGACCCTTCAATCCCCTACCCCCCCATGATGGTCCTGGGCTCCTGGCAAAGGCTCCAAGTAACAGCAGGTATCCTACCCACAGAGGGTGTATGTCCCTTCTCACATTCCAGCAGGCTTTCTTAACCAACCCCGCCCTACAAGTCTGCCCTACACATTCCCCACATGGAGGTCTAAACAAAAAGGACCCCAGAAATCTGTCAATAGCAGCTCCTTCAGGGAAGATGAAGGGGAAGCCACCACCTTGACCAAGCCATTAGGAACTGTCCTGCTCTGTCTCAAGAGGGAATTATTTCTGGCCCCACTTCCAAGCCCTAATGTACAACACACACAGTATACAAGAGTACAAGGCAAATCCAAATTCTGAGGCCATTATTCCAATGTGACTCCTGTCTGGACCCCCCACACAAACAACCCCTCCATACCTTTACCAAATTCTGTGGGCTCTGCTAGACTGAGAAGAGGATGACATTCTTTTTACTTTCAGCAGCAGTGAAGCTTATAATCTTCTCATAAACACAAACAGAGATTTCTTGTTTTCTGGAAAGAAACAAAGTAAAGTCTGGACTTTTTCCCTAAGCCATGGTAGAGGGAGTTTCCCTGTTGGAAAAGGAAGTCTTGCCAGCTATGGCTGGCATCACCGATGCCTAGAAATGTGTATTAGCATAGCCAACCAAGCTCCCTTTGTCTGAGACTTGTTTTCATCTCGTCTTATTTTGGCAAAGACTACTTTTGATTTGCTGGAGTCCTTGAAACAAATTTACCTGGTTGCAGGTGCCTTCTGGTGATCTAGGGCCCAAGAGACCTGTGAGCTTCCTGTGAGACTCTCTGGTCCTGCCAAACACCATTTTCATTGCCCGTGTACTATCTGAAGCGTGTGTTTGCAGACAGGAGGTATGGTATACAGCCATTTATTGATAACTGGGACATTCGATGTTTTTCTTTTAATTTTCCTGACAACTTCATGAGGTACGTGTTCATTTTACAGATACAGGTACATCACTTCCCTAAGGAAAACTAGCTTAATAAGGTCTCCTAAGTTCTAGCCTGAGGATTCAAACTCATGTCTGTGTGACATCAGAGCTCAGGTTCATGACACTGGGTCCCCTGTCTTAACAACACCCTGGAATTCTGTGTCCCAGAGGATGAGTACTTGACCTAGGCGCCCCGCATATGTCCCCCTCAGAATCAGACCCTGATAATGCCTGGGCAAAACTTTGAGGTCTCTTTGCTCAAGGAAGAAAAGCCACCCTGTGTGCTTCATGTAACAAAGGGAGGAATCTTAGGTCCCACAGATGTGATGTACCTGAGGTCACATAGTGACCTGTGGAGTCAACACTCACAAATACAAGATTTTTATTTTCTTTTCTCCTACAATCATTTGATAGTGAAACAAAATCAGTAAGAAGGAAATAAATGCAGTCCCCCCTTTAATTGTGAAATGGAGATAGTCTAATGCTGCCAGGTGAAATTAACCTAGGACATAACTGGTATTTCTACTTCTGCTTGTGAATTTTCCATCTTGCCCCAAGATAGATAATAAAAGCTACCAGAAATGGAAGATGATTTAGATGATGATTTAGAGGGATGAAAATAACCTTTGCAAAAACTTCAAACAAAAAGAAAACCTTCTATACTTGGTTTTTTGTTAAAATTCATGACAGCTAAATAATCACATAAAGAGCAATCTTCTATACTTGCTTTTTAATTAAACTTCATCACAACTAAATAAGCACATAAACGCAGACTTTTCCTTAAGTAGGTGGGCTTGTGCTGAAACCCTCATGTTTAGACCATTCTCTGATTAGTAAATGAGTCACTTTCCTGAGTAAGAAAAAGTAAGATGATCCATCACTATTTGCTGATACTTGATCTCTGTGCACATCATCTGTATGCTATATCAGAAACTCCTTATGAGCAGGATTTTTTTTATTAATCTATATATTCTCAGTGCCTATTTGAGAACTATGCAAAGAGTAATTGATCGATAAATGTTTGAAGGATTAAAGATAAATGAGTAGGACTGGCTGATATTCAAATTATCTATTCTCTTCCTCCAGAGAGTAAGGATCTTTACTTAAAAAACTGATAGGGAAGGAAACCAGATTCCTTTTTTTTTTTTAATGTGAAGAAGCCATTTATTCATTAATTTTCCACCATTTGCTTATTTCATGCACTTGTTGAAGAATTCACCTACTCCCCCTGCCATATACCAGACACTGGGCTTGGGTGCTGTTAGCAGCTCACTTTTCATGAGAGGAGGTAGATTAGCAAGCATGGGCAAGTGCAATGATAAAGTAGAGGAGAGAAACATCTAACCCAGCTCCCAGGCCCCAGAACTCCTTTAATCTTAGAGAGAAAAAATAACTTGGATGCTTGAAGTTGAAAGGCACAAATAAGTTTGGTTATTCTTTGGGTAACCACAAGATATGTTTCAAAGTATTACCCCCAACTCAAGGTATCATTGTTATGGCTCTGCCCTTGGTGACATCATGTCGATGCTCTTTATTCAGATGTCTCAATTCCCTTCCTCCTACCCTAAGTATATTTTTGCTGGACAAATAGCCCTCTCTAGTCTCCCTGGGGGTCTATTTTCCCAGTCATTTTTCTAGCTGACCCTTCTTTTGTCTATGGCAGATGCCCACATTATGGCCTTGTTATCTGAGAACCTACCATTAACAGGATTTTGTACTAGATAATCAGCAGGCAGACATGGGTGTCACTCTCGAAAAAAGCAAGGAAGTTGCTAAAGTTTTATGTTTTGTTTCCCTGAATCACTTAGTTAAATAAATCTACTCTACCTTTAAGAAGTAGTACAGTTTAGGGGCACTTTGGTGGCTCTGTTAGTTAAGCGTCCAACTTCAGTTCAGGTCATTATCTCATGGTTTGTGAGTTCCATTCAGAGCCCAGTTCAGATCCTCTGTCCACCCCCCCCCCTTTCTCTGTCCCTCCCATGCTAGCTCTCTCTCTCTCTTTCTCAAAAATAAGGAAACATTTTTTTCTAAAAAATAATACAGTTTGAAACATGCTGTCTTCCATTTAGATCCTTTCTAAGAATCTTCTTGTCCTCAAAAACTCAAAAGGAACATGTATTTTATTCATTCATTTAGACTTAGATATGGGCACTTTCTCTTAGCCTGCACGGTGCTAAGGACTGTGATCATATTCGTCCTTGGTGGCATTGACAGTCAGAGAGACTCACAGTCCAATGGGAGGATATAGTGAGTGGTATAGTGCTATTGTAAGATGTTTTGGAGACAGAAGAGAAGCACCTCAGACAAACTAAGAGTTAGAAAGGCATCAGGAAGAATGTACATCTAAGCCAAGACTTGAAAAAAGAATTTGAATTAGCTTGATGGTAGAGTAAGGAGAGAGAGTATCAGAAACAGTGGGAATAACTTTTAGTTATGAAACATGCTCAGAGAATCTAACAGTCTTTCACACACAGAAAGACAAATATTGCCTTTCCTCATTTATACATGGAATCTAAAAAGAAAAAAAGATGTTGAACTTGTAGTAACAGTAGAATGGTGGTTATCAGAGGTTGGGGAATCAGGAAGTTATGATCAAAGGGTACAAACTTGCTGTCACAAGAGACATCTAATATATAGCATGGTGACTATAATTTTTTTTTCTTCAACGTTTTTATTTTTATTTTTGGGACAGAGAGAGACAGAGCATGAACGGGGGAGGGGCAGAGAGAGAGGGAGACACAGAATCGGAAACAGGCTCCAGGCTCTGAGCCATCAGCCCAGAGCCTGACGCGGGGCTCGAACTCCCGGACCGCGAGATCGTGACCTGGCTGAAGTCGGACGCTTAACCGACTGCGCCACCCAGGCGCCCCATGGTGACTATAATTAATAATGTATTATATACTTGAAAAAAAAGAAAACGTATGTCAAAATAAAAACACAAGAACACAAATGTTCCTAGCAGCCTTATTCACAATAGCCAAAGAGTGGAAAGAACCCAAATATCCACCCGGGGATGAATGGATACACAAAATGTGGCATATCCATACAGTGGAATATTATTAAACCATAAAAGGGAATGAAGTACTGATACATGCTACAAGGTGGATGAAGCTTGAAACAGTGTGCTTAGTGAAAGAAGCCAATCACAAAAGGTTACATATGATATGATTCTATTTATATGAAATGACCAGAATATACAAATTCATAGAGACAGAAAGTAGATGAGTAGTTGCCAGGGACTGAGGGGGAGGGGAGAAATGGGTGGAGGAAGGGAAAAAGAATGAGTAATGGGTACAGGGTTTCCTTCTGATGTCATGAAAATGTTTTAGAACTTTGAGGTGATGGTTACACAACACTGTGGATGTACTAAATGCCACTCAATTGTACACTCTAATGTGGTTAATTTTATGTTGTGTAGATTTCACATCAATTTTTTAAAATCAGTAATTAATAATGAAAAATAAATATATAAGATTTCAAAATAGGCTTTGTATGAATCAGTTATATAGTAAGACTTGGAGGGACCTCTGAATCCATGAGATTAAAGGCCAATTTCAAAAAATAAAAGAATTTTTCTAGAGTTCATCTAATACTTCTCTTTTACTCCTAATATAATTCCAGGAAAATTTATAAATTACTTTGATATCATTTCCTTTTTAAAAAAAGTTTATTTATTTATTTATTTATTTTTTTTTTTTTTAAAGTTTATTTATTTTGAGAGAGAGCATGCACACACAAGTGGGGTAGGGATAGAGAGAGAGGGAAAGAGAGAATCTCAAGCTGACTCTGTGCTGTCAGTGCAGAGCCTGACATGGGGCTCAGTCCCACAAACCATGAGATCATGATCTGAACGGAAACCAAGAGCTGGATGCTCAACCGACTGAGCCACCCAAGCACCCCAACTTTGATATCATTTTCGACATAAAAGATGCCTAAACCAGGTTTACAGAAGTCACAGAATAAATGAATCAGTGCATCCCTAACCTGCGGTGCAATGCAGGTATGCCAGAGATTTTGGTGGAGGTGATGAAGAGCATTCAAGACAAGGAAAGGGTAGGAATGTCATTTTTCTATTGATCAGGACATGAGTAATGAACAGTTATGTTTCTTTATGTAACTGTGCATGTGCACACACAAGTGTACATGTGGGTACATATACTATGTCCCTATCTTTAGAATTACTGCATAAAAGAACACAACGTTGTAGAAGTAGAGTAGATTGGAATGAGAAATATAATTTTTCTATTTGATTTGTGTTTTATGAAAAACATTCTAATCTGAAGAGTCTATGCAGGTTAATTTTATTATAAATCTGACACATGGTTAGTTACAAGCATGTCGTTAGTTGCTTCTTGGCAGTTTCCTTATCTTGACTATAAATTCAGTAAGTTCAAGGCTGTATACCCTACTTCACTTGCTTATCCTATGTGCTAGTATGGTATGGTTTAATGTAAGTCCTTGACAACTATTTGTTGAGTGAATGTGAGAGCTCCCTGCTTTAATCAGAAAAGACTGCACAAAGAAGGAAGGGTTTCAGCCTGGCAATTGTTACAAGTATGGGAAACAGTGAGGGAAAAGACTAAATTTAGGACCTGGGACTTTGACCTTGGATTGTGAGTATGTTTTCATGGCTAAGCTGTCAGTCGTGCACAGAGGATGCGTGAAAACTAGATGGTGCTTGCATTACAGTGATTAAGGAGACTGTAGCTTGCAATAGAATTTAGGACCAATGGTAATGTTATGGAAGCTATAGATGAAGAGATGGTTTTTTTTTTTAATTTTTTTTTTCAACGTTTATTTATTTTTGGGACAGAGAGAGACAGAGCACGAATGGGGGAGGGGCAGAGAGAGAGGGAGACACAGAACCGGAAACAGGCTCCAGGCTCTGAGCCATCAGCCCAGAGCCTGATGCGGGGCTCGAACTCACGGACCGCGAGATCGTGACCTGGCTGAAGTCGGACGCCCAACCGACTGCGCCACCCAGGCGCCCCGAAGAGATGGTTTTAATAAGAGATTTGTTATATTATGTAGGAGAAGCCAGCAGGATGTATGCACTCTGTGTGAAGTCCTCAGCAGAGTTTAAAGACTCCCTGGGTTCACATCTCAGCTCTGCCATTTACCAGCTGTGTACCTTGGGTTAGCTTATGCAAGCTCTGTTCCCCAGGCTTCTGATCCATCAGTGGTGATAATCATATTTACCTCACAGTGTTATTGTAAAGGTAAAATGAGTTAATATACTTCAAAATCAAAGGATAATTATTGCACATATGAAGTGCTTAACAAATGTTTACTTATTATTTTATTACATGATTTACAGAGGATCAAATGGCCCTACCAGCCCAGAAATTTCTTCCATGGTTTACTCTTAGCTCCCACCTGGCTTAAAATTCTCACCATGCAAAATTTAAGTGTAGAGAAGGCAAACTCTGAAGAAAGGTTTACAGCCAGCCACTTTGAAAATGTACATAAATTACTTGAAAAGGGGGAAAATCATTAAATCATTATAAAGTGGGTGTGGTGGTTAGTTTTATGTGTCAACTTAACTGGTCAATGCGTGCCCTGATTTCTAGGTGTCTTGGGGGGTGTTTCTGGATGACATTAGTATTTGAATTGGTGAACTCAGTAAGGTACATTGTCCTCCCCAAAGTGTGTTGGTAGCATCCAATACACTGAGGGTGTGAATGGAACAACAGGTGTAGCAAGGAGGAATTAGCTTCTTTCTTTAGCCCTGCTTTGCTGCTTGAACTGGGATATCTCCTCTCATCGTCTCTGACTCTGAGCCTGAGATTTACAATATTGGTTTTCCTGGTTCTCAGGCCTTTGACCTTGGAGTGAATTATACCACATGTTTTCCTGGGTCTCCAGCTTACAAATGGCAGCTGTGGGACTTTTCAGGCTCCATAATCATGTGAGCCAATTCTTCCTTATAAATCTCTTTCTCATCATTTGACCAATGAGAAAAATAGATCCTCAAGAGGGGAAAGTTACCTCTCAAAACTTATTGATGAACCCAAGATTATCATTCCATGTATCTACCTCTTAGTCACTTTTTTATTCCACATCTACATCAAATCTTCTTCCATTAATATAATTGCAAAGATGACAGCACACTGGTTGACTCTTTAAGGCCTTCAGAGAAGACCCTCAGTAGCTTATGGGGGAAAGTAGGGAACACCCTACCTTCTAGGCAAGGGGCAAAACAAATATTATCAATCAAGGAGCATCTTCAGATAATGAAGAGGAAGAGAGGAAGGAGGAGGAGGAGGAAAACATTTGCTTAACTCAGAAGGTTTCTTTTAATATGTGAAAAGGTGAGAGGTGCCAGATAGAGGTGATTACTGCATTCCCCAGGGTATGGTTGAGGGGATGAAAAGGAAGAAATGGGAATTAAGAGAGGTTGGGATGGGGAATCTGGGGGGCTCAGTCACTTGAGCATTCGATTCTCGATTTCAGCTCTGTTATGATCTCAATGTTCAGGAGTTTGAGCCCCGCATTGTGCTCTATACTGTTAACATGGGGCCTGCTTGGGATTCTCTCTCTCTCCCTCTCTCTCTCTCTCTCTCTCTCTGCCCCTCCCCCCACTCAAACTCTCCCCCCCTTTCTCAAAATTAATTAATCAATTAATTGGAAAAAAAAAAGGTTGGGATAACTGAGTCTGGCTTTCTTTGGAGATTTGCAGAGCATCTATTCCAGAACTTCACACTTGGAGGGAAGTAAACGCCCAAACCCAGTGAATGTTCTAAAAGAAAGCATCCCTTGATAAAGAGTCTAAATATCTGTTACCCTCTCAACAGAAATTGGAATTTAATGGGATTTTTTTTCCTTTTTAACAAGATCGAATGTCATACAAGAAATCTCAAATCATGTGTAGCTTTTCTTCTGAGAAATCTGAAGTTCTTCAAATTTTCATTTCAATAGTTGATGATTGCAGTGTGACCCCAGAATAGCATGACTATGAGTAATGGTCTAGGACATCACAATGTTTTGACTTGATGCTTTTTTCTTTTCTATAATATGCAAGCAACATGTTTTATTGGTAAAGTGGATTTTAATTTATGTTTATTCTTTGCCACTAACATATTATAAGACTAGTAGTTTTCATAATTTGAGAGTCAGGACACCAGATATTTGCTATGTAATTTTTTTTATATACTCAAATGCCTTTAGACAAAACAAGAACCTAATTTAGCCACCCACTAGCCATGAAAGCATCTGGGGCACATAATATTTTTTCCATGGGGCCTGGATGACTGCTTTCAGTGCTTGTTTATTTGATCTGGGAAAACCTAGCTCACAAACAGCATCTGGATTTCAGAGAAGGTTCCTATATTTGCCCCCAAATTCTCCCTTTCAGTCAATGGTATCCAAGTGACTCATCGGCAAGGTCAGAGAGTTGAGTTGCTCAGCAGAGACTAAAATGCAAAATTCTCTGGCTCATTCCTCGTAACCACCAAGCCCCACGATCTTCTCCATGGGCGTGTGGCATGGGAACCTGCATGAGGTTTTGCCAAGACCACCAGAGACTGGGAAGAAAACCAGACCTTGTAGCCAAAAGTGGGCAACACAGTTCTGACAAGGGTAAGAGGGATCCTGGAGAGGTTTTAGAACTTGTTTGCTTTATTTAAAGAGTTCCCTGCTAAGAGCAGAAGCTGGGGGGCAGGAGGGTGGGATAGAACTTTTTTTTTTTTCATTAAAAGGTGTGACTGAGAACTTGCAATTTCTGATGACATGTTTCTCCCTGAGAGATCTTCACTACTGGCAGTCCCATTTGAGTCACTGATGAAAAGCTGTGGGGCACCATTTTCTGAGGTCTCCAAGAGAAACCCAACAGTTTTAACTTAATCCAGTTTCAGTGGGGGCAAGCATCTTGCAGTAAATGAAAAAATAAACAGCAAGTAGTGCTTCTTGAACACGTGAGCAAAGGTGAAACAAGGCTAGGCCATGTCAGTGTCAGCTTGACCTGTACAGCCTCATATCAGCTTGAGAATTACAGCTTCCCTGGTTTTTGCCCAGATCCTTCATTTACTTTATTGAACAACCTCTGGAAACAGGACACCTGTCTAGCTCAAATTCCCTACCACTGTGATTTTTTAGCAACACCAGATTTAACTCCATAGCTGATTTATTGTATTGTTATTGAATCATCAAGACATACTTCAGCAGAAAAGGAATATTCAAGGAACATGGAGACTTCTGTTATTTTAACGAATGCATAATAAAGTTAGACAAAGGGAAGAAATATCTACTCATTTCTCAAACACTCACTAGCTGGTGACCCAAGATAATGTTTAATTCTGGGCTTCTGCATTTTTTATCTTTTATTTCTTTCTTTTCTTAAATTTGATTTTTGGCATAAGGAAGAAGACTCCAGTTATTCTACAATGTATGAGGTCAAGCTCTAGTTATACCTACAAAACATTGTAAATCTGCTAAGAACTGAAAAGTATGATTATGTTTAAAAGAATACACAAAATACAGGTTAATACTTACACAACAGTAATTACATAGGGTCATATCCTCAAAACAAAAAGAAAAAAAATCCAGCTTTTCCCTTTATAAGTGGCACAATGTAATATTTAAATGTTATTAATTTCCTAAAAAGAGAGTCAATATTTAAATTCCTTGACTTCTTCCATAGACATGTGATGGATTAGATTCCCTTACTATTCTTACTTTTTAATTTTTTTCTCTTTCTTTTTCTCCATATTTTATTTCTTTCCTCCCTTTTTCTCTTTCTTTATCCATGAGTTCACACCTTTTGCTCTAGGACATCATTTGGTTTGCTTATAATTTCTTTTGCCTTAAATAACAGTGCTTCTCTTGTCTTCATGTAACATTATATTCTTGAGACTCACAGCTTTCTTTGTCATCTTAAAATGAATTCATTGTTACAGACCAGACCTATGCTTGATTTATGTATCCTACAGTTTTGAATAAATGTGCATGGCATTCAGAAATCTTTTTAGAATTCCTCTCGAATCTTTCCAATGCTTTTATGGTGAAACACTATCCATCCCCAAACTAGCTCTCTTGTGACAGCCATGGTCCAACCCTGAAGGATAATACTGGCAATGAAAAAGTAGAGGTGAATGTACCCAATTTTGCCTGTAAAGAAATCCCACACCACATTTCCTTTCCAACATGTTCATAAAGTCTCATGATCAGGGGAGGCAGCATTGTAGATTAGAACAATCATGGTCTTTGGATTAGATAAACCTGACTTCAAACATTGGCTGTGCTACTCACTAGCTCCATAATCATGGTTGAGTTCATCTCTCTCTGCCTCAGTTTCCTTATAGAGTCTACTCCATAATATTGTGGTAAAGATCAGTAAGAAATGGCATGCATAGTATTAATGTTACATAGTATGTCACACAGTATGTGCCTAGTTGTACTTTAATGTCATAGGCAAATATTTTTCACTGATGGTAAAATCAATATCAAAACTGCCACCTCACATAAGTCACATTAGCTTAAATAGCATAAGAGAACATTTCTACAGTTTCTACAGCTTTAACTCAACGCTGGTATTATGTTTTTCCTTGGAGAGACGGTCTGGATTTGAGTCTTACCTGAATTAATTTGACTATAGACTCTGACTTTGGGAGGTCTGGTACTTCACTTTGGATGTGAAGCTCTTTTCTGAATAAAGTCCACTCCCTACAGTGGTCACTGGCTGGTTGATGGCAAGGCAACATTAGTCATCATAAGCACATTGTCTTTGTAACGTGATCATCGACGGGTTCTAAGTCTGTAACTCCTCAGGAATAATTACCTGAGCTCATTTATAAACCAGGTCTAGTCTAAGTGAGAATATCATAAGTAGAGCCCAGAAATTTGTATTTCTCCCGTTTTTCTAGGGATTGTGAATACATTTAAGAATCATAATGAAAGCTATATGTGATGTGCATCACTTTTCTCATCAGCTCCAGAACCTTCCTGGGTCTGTATTTTTGAAGTCTACACAATTCATGAAATCACAAATGCTGAGTAACACTAATCTTTACTGGTCATCAGTGCCTTCATGGAAGTGAAGAACATTAGTGAAAAAAATGTCTATTTGTATCTTAGAGGGAAGCTGGGTGGGGGGGATGGGTGAAAGAAGTGATAGGGATTAAAAAGTGCTCTTGTGATGAGCACCAGGTGTATGGCAGTGTTGAATCGCTACATTGTACACCTGAAACTAATAGTACACTATACGTTAATTAATTGGAATTAAAATAAAAACTTTAAAAAAAGAAAAATAAAACTGAATGTAAAAGCAATTACCTTGAATTTAAATGGCTTAATGCTCAAAACTTACAGGCTGGATTAAATTAAAAAACAACTGACTACTCTTCTGATTTTCAGAGACATGTTTGAGTATCATGGCACAGAATAGTTGACACTACAATGACATTACAAGGATATCATATCAAAGAAATACTATCCAAAAGAAAGATGGTACATCAGGCAAATTTATTTAGTATTAAAATAAAGTAAACTTTAAGACAAAATAAAATATTATAAAAGATTAAAAAAGGATGTTTATGGTAAAAAGGTTAATTCACCAGAAATAAACATGAATTATAAATTTCACGTATCTAAGAATATAACCTCAAAACATATAAAGAAAGATTGATAGAAACAAAAATAAATAAGTGGAGGGAGATAATAGAGGGAGATTTTAACACACCTCAGTAACAGATATAACAAGCAGACAAAAAAACAATCAAGAAGGATGTAGAAGAGTTTAATAACATGATTAACCAATTTAATTAGTTGATATATAGAACACTGTACCTGACCACTGGGAAATACCCATCTGTCACATATTCCCATGTGGAATATTTAGAAAAATTGACTGTTAGAAATGAGGGGAGACATGAAACCAATTTCAAAATATTTAAGGCATACAGAGTATAATTTCTCACTGTGCTGCAAGTAAGCTAGGAACCAATGATAAAAAGACAACAGGAAACTCCTCTTATGATTGTAAATTAAGAAATACACTTCTAAATAATCCCTGGGCAAAAGAAATCTCAGTGAATATTAGAAAATATTTTGTTCTAATGGAAAGTCAAAATACAACATTTCAGAATCTGAGTCAAAAAGTTATAATGAAGGGCACCAGGGTGGGTCAGTCAGTTGGGCATCTGACTTCAGCTCAGGTCATGATCTCACAGTTTTGAGTTTGAGCCCTGTGTTGGGCTCTGTGCTGACAGCTCAGAGCCTGGAGCCTGCTTGAGATTTGGTGTCTCCCTCTCTCTAACTGTCCCCCACTTGCACTCTGTCTCTCTCTTTCTCTGTCTCTCAAAATTAAATAATAAACATTAAAATTTTTTTAATTATAATGAAAATTCAGCAATATTTTGATGTGACTGAAAATAAAGCTACATATCAAAATTTGTGAAATGCCACTAATGCCCTATAATTTATTAGAAAAGAGGAAAGGCTGAAAATCAATGAGCTAGCATACACGTTAAGAAATTAGGGAAAGAACATCCATTTGAATAAAAAGAAAGTAGAAAGAAGACAATAATAAAGATAAGAGAAATTAATGAAATATCAAAAAATAATAGAAAAGACTAATAAAGAAGCAACTTTCATTGAAAAGTGTCATAAAATTAACAAATGCCAGCTGAGACAACACAACCAGGAAGAGAAGAGAGGTCTTCGATAAGCAATATCGAAAATGAAAAAGGGGGGCAGCACTGCTAAAGATCCTGCCAATATCTGACAAAATCGTCAGATGCAATGACATGGTGTCCAAATTTGCTTTAAAATAATCCAGGGAAGGGGCACCTGGGTTGCTCCGTGGGTTGAGCATCTGACGTCAGCTCAGGTCACAGTCTCACAGTTCTTGAGTTCGAGACCCGCATCTGTCTCTGTGCTGACAGCTCACAGCCTGGAGCCTGCTTTGGAGTCTGTGTCTCCCTCACTCTGCCCCTTCCCTAATCATGCTCTGTGTGTGTGTGTGTCTCTCTCTCAAAAATAAGTAAACATTTTTAAAAAATTAAATAAACAAACAAAAACAAAAAACATAATAATAATCCAGGGGAAGAAGGTAGAGGGAAGAATATAGATTAAATTATTTGGCATGTGTTAAAAATTGTTGAAGCTGAGAGATCAGTACAGTCCTTTCTAATTTGGTATATGCTTAACATTTTCCAGGATGGGTAATGAAAGGAAGGAAGAAAGGAAAGAAGGAAGGGACTGAGGGAGGGAGGGAGGGAGGAAAGTAAGAGAGAATTTAGCAGAGTACTATTTGTAGAATGACTGCATGTCTAATTTATAGCTTTTGACCTGGTATCCCAACTACTTCCTATTTCACCTGAGTTGCCTTTTGTAATGAAGTATTAATTTTAATACTTGTAATAAAATAATCCTGGATGGACTGTGTAGATCTCTTCTTTGTCCTTTCACCTTCTGCTCTGGCATTATCTAGTGGCATATGAAATGTATGTTCAGTGAACAAAGTTCTCACTATCAAACTAAAGATACTAACTGATAAACTGTCATTCTTGTTAATCCTAACTAGACATAGCATGGTAGACACCTCCCTTCACAGGCAGCAAGCAAGGTACCCACTGATTAAATTAGTGCATTCTGTAGAACAGCAGCAGCAGCTGATACTGGGCTCCAGGGAAGATAGAGACTGGTCATCTGACTGTCCCTGTTAGCTACTTGGTGTTCTAATGCCATGATTCATGCTGAGACTATAGGATGCATGAACCCACTAGGGTGTTGGAGGTGAAGTCTGTGAGCAAAGTGAAAATGTGCAGGTTACATGAGGAATTTATGTGGGAAGATAGCTGTGTAGTCCTACTAGAAGGGGTATGGACTAGAAGAATCTAAATTCTCTTGCTATAATGGTTTTGTCATTCATTGAATGCAGTAAAATGTATAACTATATGCTTCTTTTACTGCTAGGTAATGTTTTTTTATTTTTTTTAAGCTTATTATTTTGAGAGAGAGAGAGAGAGAGAGGAATGGAGGGAGAGGCAGTGAGAGAGGGAGAGAGAGAGAATCCCAAGCAGGCTCCACATTGTCAGGGCAGAGCCTGATGCATGGCTCGAACTCATGAACTGTGAGACCATGACCTGAGCCAAAATCAACAGTTGGACGCTTAACCAGGCACCCGTTTTTTTTTTTTTTTCTAAAGAACATTTTTGAATTTTAAAAAAGCATATTTGGTAAAAAGTACCTGAATTTCACTTTATCAAGGATGCCACTGATAAACATGGTAACTACACAAAATATTTGTTTACATTATCAGTTATCATGGGAATCCAACTGTTATTCCTGACTAGACACAAAAAAGACAGAGACACAAATTTGCTAACGTATCACAATCTTACTTAAAAATTAATATTTACTTTGAGATTATTTCTGAAGACAAAAGTTAGCAAAAGCAGCTGCAAAAGGTACATTTATATATTATTCTGTGAAGCATGACTTTTCATTTAGATCAAATGACTGTTCTAAACTAATTTCACTCATTTTGTTAATATAAGATTTCTTGTACACATATGAAAAGTGAAGTAACAGCTATGAATATATTGCCTCCTTAATAATTTGGCTCTTTAATAACTCCTTAATAATTCAACCTCAATGACCTATAATGCTTTTGAAGTTCTTCAAAAACATGACTTCTAAAGTCTGGTTGTATTTTTCTCAAAATCAGTTGTAAATCTTTAATGAATATATTCAAGAAACAGAGCAACAGAAAGCTTCAGCTCTTAAGATTTATTAATTACAATTAAGTAAAAAAAAATACTTTCAGGGAAAGAAATACAAATGCATCCCTTCAAAAATGAGGAGGAACTGGAGAAATCAACTACGAGAACTTAAATGGCGTGCAAGATTTAACATTAAAATGTTATCATTCAGATTTGTGATATGTTAACTTGTCATGAGAATCTTTTGATAGGCCTACTATTTGTAATTGGATAAATTTACATTCTGAATGAGGGTAGAATGAAATTGAAAAGGCCCACAATTTTTCAGCTTCTAAATTTCATGAATGCACAAAGAATCATAATTGTAGACCACTTGCTTAATGAATTTTGCCTTGCAAAAAATATTTTTCAGAGAAATGTACTTTCAATTGAACCAAAGAAACATAATCTATGAAAATATGTGGACTGAAATATTTATACATTTCATTATGAAAAAATAAAGAAATTTATTCTAGGAAATTACTATGAGCTTTAAGGTACCTCAACACCTGGAGAGAAAGTATGCTCTCAATTAAAAATATCTTGATCAAGTTGTAGGGGCACCTGGGTGACTCAGTCAGTTAAGCATCAGACTTTGGCTCAGGTTATGATCTCATGGTTTGTGAGTTCAAGCCCTGCGTAGGGCTCTGTGCTGACAGCTCAGAGCCTAGAGCCTGCTTCGGATTCAGTGTCTCCCTCTCTCTCTCTGCCCCTCCCCCACTCACATTCTGTCTCTCTCTCTCAAAAATAAATAAACATTAAAAAGCAATTTTGTAAATATAAAAAAAATATCTTGATCTACAAAGAACATCAACTGAGATTGTCAACAATTGCAAATTTATAAAGATAAAATTCAATTTTGAAAACACTGCAGGAAATTATATGAAAAAAATTAAAAATAGACGATACTATAAAAAATATATTCTTCAGAAAAATATCAGTGACACAATAATATCAATGATAAATACATCCAAGAAACTAATAATTAAGTGGCATAAGTATTTACTAAAAACAAATATGTCATTTTATAATGGTTAGGTAACCAGTATCAAACTTTTGTTGTATTAATAAAAATAAGTAAACTATAGAAAGACTTTTATCTTTGAAAATAGATATAACACCAAAATAACAAAGTCAGTTTCAGGTAAAGAAATAAGTACTTCAGAAATTACCCAATTTTAATCATATGCACTTCCTTTCTCCCTCTCAAAAGTGTTCCAGTAGGATTACAAATTATATGGTCACTATAATCATAAGCAACTTAAAGAAAATGAACTTGGAAATTTACATAAGTGAACTTCAAAAAGAAATTCAACTTACTAAAAAATATATTATTACCAGAAATGAAAGAAGAAATCAAAGACATAAACAACACTATAAGTATTAAGTAAATAAACTCAGTGGGTAAATATTTACTTGAAGAAAACTCCAGGCCAAAAAGGTTACCAATAAATTTTAGCAAACATTCAGGAAGGAATAATGCCATTTTTACACAAACAGAGAAAAAAAAGGGGGGGAGTGGAAGAGCTTCCTATTTTTATTTTGTAAGACCAGCATAACCTTTTTTTTTTTAATGTTTATTTGTTTTTGAAAGACAGAGAGAGAAAGAGACAGAGCATGAGGGGAGGAGGGGCAGAGAGACAGTGGAGACACAGAATCTGAAGCAGGCTCCAGACTCTGAGCTGTCAGCACAGAGCCGGACATGGGGCTCAAACCCACAACTGCCAGATCATGACCTGAGCCGAAGTCAGATGCTTAAACAACTGAGCCACCCAGGTTCCCCAACCAGCATAATCTTTATAACAAAACTTGACAAAGACATTCTGGGAGGGAAAATTACAGACAAATCTAACTCATGAACATAGAAGCAAAATTCTTAAACACCATATTAACAAGCCATGCCAAGTTAATACATCATGATCGATTTAGGTTTAGACCAAAGAAGCAAAGTTGTTTTAACAATAAAAAATAAGTCAGTATACTTCACCACATTAAAAGGATTGTGGAGGAAAAAAAAAATATGGTTATCTCAATTTTTGCAGAAAAACACTTGAAAATATTCAATATATATTTATGATTTCTAAAAACTAGTGAGCTTAAGTAAACTTTCTTAATCTGATCAACAATGTCTACAGAAAACCTTCAGGAGACATCTTCCCTTATAGTAATAAATTTTGAAAGCTTTCCCTTTGAGATCAGGAACAAGAATGAGAGGTGCACCCTCACTACTCAAAATCATCATGGAAGTGCTAGAAAGAGAAGTGTTGTCAGAAAAATAAGTAAGAGGTGTAAGGATTGAAAGAGAAGAAACAAAATTATTATTCACAGATAATGTGATCATATAGAAAATGCAAAGTAATAAGCCTCTTTTCAAAATTTCTAGGTAAAAACCAGTATACAAAAAAATCAATTGCGTTGTGTTCAATTGCAACTAACAAAATCAGAAGGTGAATTTTTAAAAATATGTCATTTTCAGTAGTATCAAATTACCAAATTTCTAGGAATAAATCTAAAGAAAGCCCTGTAAGGCATCCACACAGAAATTTATAAAGTATACAGCACAAAAATCATAGAAAACCTAAATAAATAAATAGATGGATATATCATGTTTGTGGAATGGAAGAATTAATATTGTTCAGATGTCAATTACCCCCAAATTGATCTTCCTACCCCCCACAAAAAAAAAAAAAAATCCTAAAGCATTTTTTAAATAACTGGTGGGTCTTGAAAAGCTAATGCTAAAACTTAGATTAAAAGATTTAAAAAGTGAAGGCTATTAAAGAGCCATTTGAAGGAAAACCAGGTAAAAGGATTTGCTCTCCCAGATTCCAGACACCAAGATGCATTATAAAGTGGAAGTAATGAAGACAATGTGATATAGGCTCAAGGATCACCAAATAGATCTACAGAAAAAAGAGACTACATAGGCCCACCCGTATGTAGACATTACAATGAAGACAACAGTGTTACTATACAACCATAGAAAAATAATAATATTTTCAATAAATAGTGTTGGGACAATTGGACCTACATACAGACAAACTGAAACATCCTCTACCTCAAATTATATGCAAATATCTATTTTCCAGAGATTATAGATCTAAACGTGAAAGGCAAAGCAATAATGTTCTGAAGTAAAATATAGGAGAGTATATGCATTACCTAAGGGAAGGAAAGATTTCTTAACCAGAGCAGAGCAGAAAAAGCATTATCCTGAAGGAAAAAAACACAATAAATTGAACTATATTAAAAATAAAATATTTAATTTTTCAAAAGACATCAAGAGAGTGAGAAAGGCAAGCCACAGAAAGAAAGACAAAACTTACAACCCTCAAACAAAGGGCTCATATCCAGGATATATAGAGAAGTCCCACAAGTCAATAAAAGGATGGCCTATTTGATAGAAAAATGATTGAAGCAATACTTCACAAGTGGCCAATAAACATATAAAAATGCTCAACTTTATTGTCATCAGGGAAGTGCAAATTAAAACCATAAAGCAAAACCACTATGCACTTGCCAGAATAGCTAAAATGAAAGAGATTTAACAATAGCAATTGTTGACAAGGATGTAGACAACTGGAGCTCAGTGCTGGTGTAAGTGTAAAGCGCAGAACCACTTAGGAAAACTGGTAGTATCTATTAAAGCTGAACATACACATATCTGTAATCCAACAATTCTATTCCACAGAAATTCAGGCACATATGCACCAAAAGACTGGTACAAGAGTATTGTTAATATCATTATTCACCATAGCTCTAACTGAAAACTTTCCAGATGTCCAGCTATGGTATATTACTCCCTGGGAAATGTATTCCTCATTGAGAACAAATGAGCTACAGTTACTTGCACAACTTAAATGAATTTCACAAATATATTGTTGAGTGAAAAAAAGATACAATATACACTATAATACTACACTATGCACTGTATTACTATAGTGTAGCATTAACAGTCAGGACAGTCACAGAGGAAATGACCAGATAGTTCAAGGTTTTTAAAAGTAACTCAGAAAAAAAAAATCAGACTATTTGATCATTGAGTAAAAAACACTGTTTCTAATTGATAAATCTGAAGTCGAACTATAGAAGTTTTTACTGGAGGGAATTATGCATGCTTGGTTAGCAGACTTGGAGGAAAAAAGAGTGTAATAATATTCTTGTGTCATAGTGTGTGGGTCCAAATCTTGATTGCACCATTTACCCAGCTGTGGGATTTTAGGCAAGTTACTTACCTTCTCTGTGTCTCAGTTAATTCATCTGTTAAAAAAAGAAAGAAAAAAAGCTGATAATATTTACCTGACAGGATTGATTGTTGAAAGAGTTAAATTATACAATATAGGCAAAATAAGTAAAGATTCTAGTATTTAACAGCCACTTACTGACAATTAGTGGCTGATATAATTGTTATTATATACTTGGGTGTTCTAACAGTTAAGTTCTTGAAAAGGAAGAGAAATAATATTCCCTGAGTCTATTATGCTTCAGGTACTGCATCATCCTATTACTATATTAAAAAAACA
Source organism: Lynx canadensis (assembly GCF_007474595.2). NCBI lineage: Eukaryota > Metazoa > Chordata > Mammalia > Carnivora > Felidae > Lynx > Lynx canadensis. The sequence continues at coordinate 61,527,118 of NC_044309.1, forward strand.
TTTTTTAATGTTTATTTTTGAGACAGAGAGAGACAGAGCATGAACGGGGGAGGGTCAGAGAGAGGGCGACACAGAATCTGAAACAGGCTCCAGGCTCTGAGCGGTCAGCACAGAGCCCGACGTGGGGCTCGAATTCACAGACCCGAGATCATGACCTGAGCCGAAGTCGGCCGCTTAACCGACTGAGCCATCCAGGTGCCCCATTAATTTAATCCATAAAATAATGCTACTGAGTAAAGATCATTCCTAATAGAGCATATTAGGGAAACATTATAGGAGAGGTTAAATAGCTTGCCCAGGCTCAAACAGCTTATTTTGGAATAAAGGCTTCTTTTTCATAAATATTTTGAATGTCATTTGGCAGTAAACTTGACATCTTCTCCAAGTGTATCTGCCCTTCTGTTTTATGAAGTAGCCTCCCCACCCACCTTTTTTCAGAGTAAGAAAAATTCTTAGACTCCATTTCTTTACCTGATATCACATTTCTTGCCTATCTGAGTAGCCAATACCTCCCCAATCTCTAATCATTTCCCTGTGGATCCAGATCTACAATTAGACAAATAGGTAGAAGGTATGAAATGGATAGAAGGGGACATTCTGTCAATGGCTTTTTTACATGTGTCCCTCTAAGGGACAACGGTAAATGGATTTACACCTTAGGAGGAGAAGTTACACTTGTCCAACCCTGATTTACCACCACCACCACCACCACCCCCTCCTAACATACACCATTTTGCTGTTATTTGGAGATTTATTTAGTCTCTAAGTAAAACTTAAAGCTTAAAGAATAATGAGTTTCTAATAACCCCAGGAGCCTACGAGGGAGTCAAATTCAATGAAACAGTAACCAAGAACAAGAAAATGGGGACTGGAGGGTCCTTTCCATTTCTAGCAAGAAAAACAAAGGCAATATTTTGCTTCCATCAGAAGTAAGGGACACAAGCTTGAGGGAACAAATTCTATAAAGTGTTAAGGACCATCCCAGTGGTGAGGTAAAGGAAAACCAATCATGGCATCCACTCCTTGGCTGAGGCTGCTCTCCAGAAGGGCTGCCCAGTTTTCCTGTGGTAAAAGGGGAAAGGAACTAGCACATATCTTAGGAGCATAACCATTAATGGACACTGACGCAGTGCTCTAAAAATGAATGGGCCAATTCTGACTGATTGAAGTTCCTAAAATTTGTAAGCATGGAGAGTCTAAGATGCCAATTGTCTAGACTTGTCTCTCTGTAAAGGAAATTAAATCATGCCATTTATCACCTAAATTATATAATTAATTTTTAATGTAAAATAATAATCAAAGTTGTATTGGTTTTTGGTTTGTTTACTTACTTTTTTATTTTTATTGAAGTATCGTTGATACACAATGTTACATTAGTTTCAGGTGCAAGGATGTCTTGTTGATATAGATGTAGGCATGGGAAATGAACTCGTTTTCTCTATAACTAGTTTGGCCACATCATTATAATAAAAACTTATAGATAATCAGGTAGTTTAAACAAATCAGACCCCAAAATCAACATTTTCAAAACAAATAGACCAGTTGGTGATTATTCATCTCACAAAAGTCTGTTTTTCTAAAGCATCCACCATAGGATTTCTTTTTTAAATAGAAGAGCTGTCTGGTGCATTTAAAGTAGGATTAATTTTTTTTTTTTTTTTTTTTTTTTTTTCACCAGGGACTCAAACCAAGTGAAATATCAGGTCGGTCAAGTTGGGTTTGGAGAGTATTTTGATGTTCTGGTTTTGTTCCATTTCAATTGCTTTAGAAAAATTTATAATGTCAGTCATAGCTCGAAATGACTCACAGAGGCTTTTTTGGAGGGGGCAGGGTTGAGAGTGAGGAGACCTGTGGTTTGTTCACAATGCCACAGAAAAGAATAATTCGGAGTTTTAATTTCTTTCAGACTTGAATCTATAAATGGAAGTCCTCCTGCTCTTTAGCTCATAGTTTGATTTTGGTAAACACTCTTAATTTACATATAGTTTTTCAGGAAAGAAGACTTATTTGCCTAAAATAAAGTAAATCTGAAACACAAACTAATCCTTCTAACTTCTGTAAAAATAGAAGCCAACAAAAAAACCTGCAATTTTTATAATGGTATTAGGTATCTGTGAGTGGTACTCGATCTTTTCTGCTAAACTGAACAACGCAAAGGCCATTAACATTTACCCATAATTCCTGTCTTCAGTCTCTTCCATCTTTTGGCAGTTTTTTTCTAAATCATTTTTATCTTTCTATCTTCTTTTTTAAGTGTACATCAAATTTGCAGTTAATATGTTAGTAAAGGCTTAACCATTTCTGGGTATATGAAGAAAGCTCATTTTGCCAGTCTCTCTCTGTTCAATTCTATGCCATAGACTGACTTAACTCTTTTCTTTTCCTCTCTTTTTTAAAAAGGTAATTCACATATATGTTTTACTTCTATATCATTTTCAGATTAGCTTGTGTCAATTAGTCATTCCCTATTTTGTATTTCATTGCTTTGATTAAATACTTGCACTTCTTTCCATTAACCATCATTCCATTATTAATATTATGCATTTCTCTTTTTAAAAAGCAATCTTCTGAGATATTATGATCAATGTCTTAACATAGCATCATTTACAAGTCTTTTGAGCTAATTTCTACATTTATCCTTCATGTCATTGGAAAGAAGATGGAGTGACAGCAGCCCCAAGATCTATGTGATAACCACCTGTCTTATCCTCACAAGTCACAGATCAGCCTTGTTTGAATAGAAGTGTCCCTGCTGAAGAGCATGGATTTTGGAGCAAACAGACTTTGGTTTGAGTCCCAGTCGTGCTATATTGTCACCATGTGACCTTGGGACATTTACTTAACCTGTCCAAAGCCTCAATTTCTGCCTCTGTGAGGGGATCATTGAATTACTAGGAGGAATAAATGACATAAATGTCATCTCTATGGAAACTGCTAATACGAGGTACATCCTTAACACTACTTTTATTATTTTTACTGTCATCTTCTTTTGCCCTGTGGGTAAAGTGTTATGAGAATATATAAGTCTGGTAGAGAGGAAATTGAGAAATTCTCTGGGGAGCACATGAGCAGAGAAGTCTGACTGTCTGAAATTTCTGGGAGATTTTCAAATCCTCTGCTTCTCCAAGAGATGCATTTGTTGACACTGACTTACCAAAGTGGATGATGTAGAGCATAAGACAGAATCATTATAATTACCATCATTTAAAGTCATTAATTCACAGTCATTTTCAAAAAGTGCCATGCTAGTTCCTACCGTCTCCAAGCACAACTGATATCATATACACTGACAGAAAAAGAAAAAGAAAAAACTAACCAGAGCAGCATTGCTGGAGTAGCTATAGGAGAGAATAATCAATACATACATTCTATCAAGTAGTTTGGGAGGTGGGGGATGAGTATAGCATATGCAAGGAAATCCGTAGGCATCTGTGGTTCAAAAAAAGACAATCTTCTTCTTTATATGAAAAGAGTGTCTTCAAGTTTTCTTAGTGTGATGCTTGAGGGTTGTTGGTGCCAGGAAATCACATTGCTTTATGTTGAATAAAGACTATGTGTGTACAGGACTGTGGGTCCCAACATGAATCGTTATGCCTTAGAATAAAGCCTGACTATTTTCTGCATATTTAACCAGAGCCTCCCATAGAAGCTACTCAACTTTTTGGGAAATGTAGTAGTATTTAGAATTCTATTTAACAAATTTACTAATTACTATGCTAAGCATTCATGAGCCATGGTAAAAGGGACTTCAATCTAAAGTCTTAGACACTGTGCTTAGTTTCTACTTGCTATCACCAGGTAACTTGCTGGTTATAGTTCTATTTTCTGAGTCTTAGTGATCAGGTGCCAGTCATTCCGATAACGTGTTCCATTTTCCTTGGAACCCACTACCTGCCTTCTCCACTTCAAGATTTCACTCAGAGGGATTTTAATTCAAATTCTGTTTTGGGGTGCCTGGCTGGCTCAGTCAGTAGAGCACATGACTCTTGATCTTGGGGTTGTGACTTTGAGCCCCATGTTGGGTGTAGAGATTACTTAAAAATAAAAACTTTAAAAAAAATCCTGTTTTATTGTTTAATGAGAAGGGAAATAGTATCAACTCTACCTTTGTTCTACTATAAGAAGTAGAATAGTGGGAAAGTAAAAATGCACATCCTATCTTTTAAAGTCACAGTTGGCCCTTGTTTTAACTTCCTTCTGTTATTCTTAATTCCCTATAATGCTGCTTTTGAGAAATCCCTACTTTATTTTCCTAGACTAGATGTTATAAACTCTTAACATTACACGTAAGAGTTTGTCTATACATGTCCGTGATCTTGGGATGCCCTTCTCCCCTGTGTTTTGACATCTAATCATGCTTTATATTAAAAAATAAATGTATTCTTTTAGAGAGAGAATTCCATGACCCCTTCACACTCCCCTAGCTAAGTAGAATCAATAGATTCTAGTAGGCATTTCTACTACACTTTTTTTCTTATTTTTAATTTTTTTTAATGTTTATTTTTGAGAGAGAGAGAGAGAGAGTATGGGAGGGGCAGAGAGAGAGGGAGACACAGAATCTGAAGCAGGCACCAGGCTCTGAGCTTTCAGCACAGAGCCCAATGGAGGGCTCAAACTCACAAACCGCAAGATTGTGGCCTGAGCTGAAGTCGGACACTTAACCAACTGAGCCACCCAGGCACCACTACCACACCTTATTTTTTTAATGAATGTGTAGTTGGCACACGAGTGTTACATTAGTCTCAGGTATACAACATAGTGATTCACCATCTCTATAAGTTATGTTATGCTCACCACAAATGTAGCTACCATCTTTTCCCAATATCTATTACAGGTATTGCTATTACAATATCGAGTATATGCCCTATGCTGTACCTTTCAGTCCCATGACTTACTCATCCCGTAACTGGAAGCCTGTACCTCCCACTCCCCTTCACCCATTTTGCTTCCTACACTTTGTATATACACCTGTCTTATTTATTTAATGTTGCTTGGGCTATGCTAATACCAGTAGGAGCACTTATGGGCGGCAGTGTCAGCTCAAGCAGGGACCAGTAGAGGAGGCACCCCTGAAGGCCAGCAGTAATGGGATCTCAGTGGATTTTGACAAAGCCAGGAGACATTACCACAATGAACTGGTATAGAAGCAAACAAAAATTGTGTTTGCAACATGGGGGTCAATGATTTAGTGAGTGGGTCACTCCTGGATACCAATGATAAATTGAAAGAAAATAGAGCCAATGAAAAACTCTTTTGTAAGAATCATTTTGATCCTATGTTAACCCCTGGAAAACAAGAGATGTATTTATGAACTCATTTTTCCCTTTTAAGGTGCAGTTCTTAGAGGCCAGGAATGTTTTTTCTTTCCAAGTCTGGGTTGTGGTCTTGCACATAGAAATTGCTCAGAAAAATCTATATTGGATCACATTATCTCAATCAGCTTTTCTGAATATTAGATCAGAGTATTACTTGAAAAAATTTTAGGAGTCATTCACCATAAGAAAAAGATCAATGGTGATTTTCAATATTTCTCAGACTTTAAAATATGCTTTGGCTTACATTCTGAACAGACCAGAAGGCAAGAACATTTGAGGTTTGACTTCTCTTTCTTCCTGTGCACTGATAAAACTTAATTTCCTATTGTCAGTTTCTTGTCCTTTCTCCCAAAATTGCTTTCAGAAAACATAGCTGTTTTTGGCATAGCTCTTGGTACACAGAACTTTTCTATTCAGCTCTGAGCATAAGAATCACTTCATTAAATAATAACAATAATATACCTAATTTATATATCACTTTACACTTGTAATACACAGACCCATATTCTCTCATATGACTCTCAAACCAACCCTCTTTAAATAAACAGGGTAACTATTATTGAATCCATTATCTATGTGGAAGCTGAAATCATTAGAAGCCAGTAAGTCAGAGTTCAAACTAGGTCTTCTGTCTCCATATTTATATTCTTTCCACTGCACTAGAAGACATCACATCCTGGTACTTTTCCTCAAACTTTGCTCTGGGAACATCTAGAAAGCACTTGTGAGCTCAGGTTTCCTATTCACCGCCATCTCTCTTTTGACCACATCCCTTCAAACTCTGCCCTTTGCAGATTTTGACCTCTGAGTGTCTCTGGACTTACATAATGGATTTGTTCTTCCCAGGGTAACCAAGTAAAATATAACAAATACAAGGAACAGAATGGGCAAACACAAGTATGTATTGGCCTATTAAATCATCTATTCCCAAGAACAATGGTTCACAGAAATTGGAGATGGAAAAGACCTATGAGGTCATCTTATCCACCCCCATGCCAAAGCAGGTTCAAGCCCAGAAAACTGACAGCCAAGTTGTCATTTCATTTCCAGCCCTGCTTTTGAGGCTCTAGATTGTATCTGCTGCTGGAATCTTCTGGAGGGGAAACAGCAAAGTGATCTCCAAGTTGGAGCATAACTGGGGTCCCAAGGGCCTTATTGCACTGTGCAGAGGACAGTGCACTTGGAATCTATCAATCCTCCCCTATCAGATGTGGTTCTGATCAGCAATGATTATTGCAGAAGCTTTCACAGGTAACTGGCTGAGAATGGAAGTCCAAACTAATAAAAGGCCCACAAGCTCAAATCCTTTCTGGTCCAAAGTGACCAGTGGGAATGTCATATTGCAGGCAGACAGTTTGAGTGATGAGAAACCCTGCCAAAACCAGTGCTTTGATTTTTTTTCTCTATCATTTCCTAAATAATCTCTGAGGCAGATCAGTCAGGCAGCTGGAGTGCTGGAAGTTTTGAGAGACCCCTAAGTGTCCCCTAAAAACATCACTATTTGAAGAGCAACATTAACATATAGAAGCATCCTTTATATGGACCTTCTTATTTTAACCCTGTTCTTATTTGAAAGAAAGCAGACACATGTTATGAAAGCACAGGGAGAAGAATACTGTGCTGACAGCTTTACAAAGAGGGATAATAACCAAGCTCAAATCCAGTCATTCACCAGCCATGTGACCAGTGGCAAGGTATTTCCCTCTTTCCCTTATAAAATAAGAGTGTCAAACCATGTTGCATCTAAGATGTTTTCTAGGTCTAAACTTGACCAAAGAGTCCCAAATAACTATTTATTTTCAACAAAGACTGGGAAAAAATGACTCCCCTTTTTCTCTAATTTCTCAAGATGCCCTCAACCTACTTAGGTGAAGAACTTGGAACATTAAGAGACTGGACCTCCGTTTTATGCTTTGCTTTTCAAAACCCAGTCACATTAGTGCCTTCTATGAAGAGAGATTTTAGAAAACAAACAGTAAGTTTAGAAAAACGTGGTGGAGCCCTGTATGCGTTTGAATTCCTACTGAAGCTTTAGGCTGGAATGAGCTCCAAAGTCAGCACCCTCTCTCTATCCCTGCCCCCTCACCGTCCCTTCCTAGGTCCCACAGGACTCTCTGTGCCACCTTTGGGAAACACTTCTCTCTTTTTTAATTATTATTATTTTTAATGTTTATTTATTTTTGAGACAGAGAGAGACAGAGCATGAACGGGGGGAGGGTCAGAGAGAGAGGGAGACACAGATACCGAAACAGGCTCCAGGCTCTGAGCTGTCAGCACAGAGACCAATGCGGGGCTTGAACTCACATACCGTGAGATCATGACCTGAGGCAAAGTCGGACGCTCAGCCAACTGAGCCACCCAGGTGCCCCACTACTTCTCTCTTTTATACCCCAGGCATTCTCAAAGAACTGCTCATCTAAGTGCCCGGCTCATTAGAATATTGTTTGTGGCCTCAATTGCATTAAAGACTTATCTCTTTAAATAATCAATCTTCAGCCAAAATTGTGTATCTAAACTCAGCTTTGTTTGAGGGCCAAGTTGTAAAAGTTCCTTCTTACTTGTCCCATTTCCCTTTTCTTGTCATTTTTAGGTCATTGTTTTCATTACACAAACAATCTTTGTTTCCTTCTGTGAATTGCTTGGCCCTCCCTGAGGACCAGCCTCCACCCCACTTCATCTCTGTTTCCTTTCCTTGTGCCCCACTCCTATGGCCCTACCATCCCTTGACCATTTGTCAACAGGTGAAATCTTAAATAAACTATCAGGAAACCTCAGGGCTTAAGAATTTCAGGAAAGATTCACCTCAGCCCCCTTCAGGCCCCAACTGATGATCAGGTACAGAATACAGTCTGCCTGTCTCTTCACGGGCCAACAATTGATAAAATAATATATTCCATTTGCACAGATTATTTTTTATGTTCTCACTTGTTTTTGTTAATAGGAAAAAGAGGATAGAGTATTGAGAATGAGAGAAAGAAGATGGAAATGGAAAAACTGAGCAAATGTTTTCTCAGCTCATCTTTGAGCAAATTAAGAAAAGCTGAATCAAAGTATAACTTGCCCTTTACTTGAACCTCTGAATTTGCTCAGGGATAAAAAGGACTGACATAATTGTATCAGAGTGAACTAGTGAATGTTCAAAGTGGACAAAAATAAGGCAATAAAGTTCTATATGAGAAGCCAGAGTTGGGGAGTGATAGCTCTGGGTACAAAGAGGGTAACCTACTCCAAGTATCTACTGATGTGCATTTAGAAGGTTTGAGGTGGTAGAAGCTAACATCGTTAATGGTGTTGCAGGAGGGAAAATATCAGAAAAGCATCTGGCTTTTGTGCTGCAAATACCCTCATACCTTTGGTGGGTCTGTTAACCTTCTCAGCACCATTTCTTAAGAAAGTGTGAAAGCCCAGTTACCCATTGCTCAGCAGTGAGAATTAAGCTTGATTCTCTTAGGATCCTCTTCCTTACTTGTTGCTTGGTTTGACTGCTTTAATCGAGTGTGTGTTCGGGGATTGGAACTGGGAAAATGAGATTTTCTTTAAACATCAACTTTTAGACCTGAATACTTGAAAAGAGGAGGAAAAATCAGGCAAGTATTATAATCAATAACCATTCACAGATACACAGACACACACACACACAGACACACACACACACATACACAATTTGGTCGTGGTCTGGTTGAGGGAGAAAAAGGCAAGCTGAGGGCAAAGCACAAGCTAGCAACCCTCCCCTCCCCCACACCCCCAGGTGGGACTTTTGTGATATTCCTCAGGCACTCTGGCTGCCCAAGAACAAAGGAAAGGAAAAAAAAAAAAACAAAAAACAACAATGATTAACTAATAGAGGTCATAGTCCTGCAGGACAGGAGTCTCCATTGATGAGGTTTTTGGGGTGATAGTGAGGTTCATGGGGTCCAGAGCTGACAGTCAAGAAAGAATTCTTGAAGACGTTTTTGGTGACAAACGGTGATTTTATTAAAGCATGGGGACAGGACCCGTGGGCAGGAAGAGCTGTCCCAGGACCATGAGGAGAGACTGGTTTTATACTATGGAGTTAGGGGGAGGTAAAGTCCAGGAAAAGTTTCTAGTGAGATTTTCATATACTAAAGAAGACTCCCAGGATACTAGAGGCCTAGCTATTGTCAAGCTAAGATTGTTTTTACCTCTAGCAAAGCATTAGCATTAAGACAATAAAGAGTTCCTGGATAGGGGCGCCAGGGTGGCTCAGTTGGTTAAGGGTCCAACTTCAGCTCAGGTCACGATCTCACGGTTCATGGGTTCGAGCTCCGAATCGGGCTCTGTGCTGACAGCTCAGACCCTGGAGCTTGCTTTGGATTCTGTGTCTCCCCCCTCTCGCTGCCCTTCCCCCACTTGTGCTCTGTCTCTCAAAAATAAATAAACATTTAAAAAGTTTTTTAAGGGGCGCCTGGGTGGCGCAGTCGGTTAAGCGTCCGACTTCAGCCAGGTCACGATCTCGCGGTCCGTGAGTTCGAGCCCCGCGTCAGGCTCTGGGCTGATGGCTCAGAGCCTGGAGCCTGTTTCCGATTCTGTGTCTCCCTCTCTCTCTGTCCCTCCCCCGTTCATGCTCTGTCTCTCTCTGTCCCAAAAATAAATAAACCTTGAAAAAAAAATAAAAAAAAAATAAAAAGTTTTTTTAAAAAAAGAAAATAAAGAGTTCTTGAAGAAATGTTTTACTCTGCTAGCCTTAATTATTTATCAAGGGTTTCAGGTTATAAGCAACCTGAGGTCTATCTGCCATTTCCTTCTGCCTTTGTTCCCCACATCACGATGGAGGGGTGATAGAGACTTAGGTCCTGCAGGACTATGATCTCTATCAGTTAACCATTTGTATTTCCCCTTTCCTTTGTTTTTGGGCAGCCAAGAGTGCCTGAGGAATATCACACATATCCCACTTGGTAGGGTGGGGTGTTTGCAGCCTGTCAGTTTGCCTTATGCTCCCTCATCATCCATCATTTACAAATTACAAATATCTTAGTAAATTACAAGAAAAAGTCAATCTTATCAATAGCCTAATCTCCAGAAACCCATAGATCCAGTTTCTTAGAGCCCTAACATCACCCTCCCCTCCAAAGTGATGTTGGGAGCAAAGGCAAGAATGAAATGGTAAATAAAATTAAATTTCTTTATAACCTGCAGCCCAGTGACAAATACTTGAGACAGAATAAAACCTTCCTCCAGGAACTCCCCACTGACTTAGTGTTAATGACTTACTAGAAGAAAAATAACTTTAGCTCAGCAATAACAAGGCCTCCAGGATCTTATGAGCCATCTTTAATGATGAAAATCTTTTTGGAAGCCTCCCTTTTGCCTTTACTTCCTCTAACTCCATAGTGTATAGTCTCTCACTCCTCACAACCCCAGTGCTGCTGTTTCTGCCCATGGGCCCTGTCCCATGCTTTAATAAAATCACCTTTTTGCACCAGGACGTCTCAAGAATTCTTTCTTGGCCATTGGTTCCTGATCCCCATCGCTCCAAAACCACATCAGTCTACTTGACATTCAAAGGGTGATGCCTGGACCAGAAGCATGAGCTTCACTGGGCACTTGTTAGAAATGCAGAATCTTGGGCCCCTGGATGGCTCAGTCAGTTGAGCGTTCTACTCTTGATTTCAGCTCAGGTCCTGATCCCAGGGTTGTGGGCCCACATCAGAGCATGAAGCCAGCTTGAGATTCTCTCTCTCTCTGTCTCTCCCTCTCTCCCTCTCCCTCTCTCCCTCTGCCCCTCCGCTCTCTAAAAAGAAAGAAAGAAAGAAAGAAAGAAAGAAAGAAAGAAAGAAAGAAAGAAAGAAAGACTCCACCCTAGACCTATGGGCTCAGAAACTACATTTTTTTTTTTTTGAGAAGCACAGTCCTACAGCCATCCGTAAAAGGAGAAAGAGGGTCACAATATAATGATGCAGAAGGGAGACGTGTGATTGGGGAGACTATCCAGTGAATGCTGAAGAACATTTGCCTAACCCTATTTTCAGCCTGTCTCAAGAATAAAGTAGGACAGCAATCAACACGTTGCTCTTTGTTGTTTTTAAGGCAAGTCTGAATATGTCATTACCATCCTAAAAGTTCAATCTGAAATTCCAATAGTGCCTCCAGCAGACAATGGTGTTTCATACACACAATTGCAAAAATCACCCAGGGAGGCTTTCCTCAGGCAATATAACTGGGTCTCACATCATGGCACCCAGTCCAATCAATGTTGTTTTTCTAAGAATAAAATAAACATTTAATTAAACATAAGCATAAGCATAAACACACATCTGCTCTCTAGTTGCTAACTGAAGCAATAATACATGATTTCGTGTAAAATGAAAAGAAATGACATTGGTATCTCTTTCAGTAAATAGTTTTCAATTGCTGTTTAAGCTAATTGCTTTATTTCCATAGAAACAAAACTTACCACAAGCCTTTCCTTAAAGTCAAAATAGCCTTCCAGAACTCCATGGCTTCAGCAGCACTTTGAAGCTCGAGGGCTGTCTGGCAGAACCTCTCTTCTTCTTGCTAGTGATACCATTCAGTTTACACTCTTCTGTGCTCCAGATACCCCCACGGCTCCCTTCTGCTCCACTGGGGCTTTGCTAGTTGGAGAGTAAGCTTTCACATACCAGCCCCTATCATAAAAGCCCCCTCTCCACCTTCGCCTATTCTGCAGGCAGCTAGTTCCTCTGATGAAACCAGACATTCCAGCTTTCTTTTTTTTCCCTCCAAGACTCCAAGCTCACCTTGAGATTTTCCTCAGAATTGATTTCTGCATTTCCCTTGCTTTTCCAGAAACTTCAGAAATTGGCTTTTAATTAAAGGAGACGGATCATTTTCCCCTCATGAACATTTTTTAAATAGGTTTTTATATCAACCTACAGACTAGTTTCTCTACATGATGATACAAACCATGTTTGCTTGAAGTAGTCTCCATTGGCACTGCATATTGAAATGGCAAATTATAGGGAAATGTTTTTGTGTGCGTTTTGCTTTACTTCAACATAATTATTTGCTCGTAAAATACATGAGAGGGAGAAAAATTTCATGAGCGTATTTTCAAGATCAGAGAGCTCAGCAGTAGGATTGGGATCATCTGGCCTGAAGATAAAATTTCTTATCCCTACAGAGGTTAAGAATATGTGCCTTGGGGGCACCTGGGTGGCTCAGTCCATTGATCATCTGACTTCAGCTCAGGTCTCACAGTTCTTGGGTCAGGCACCACGTTGGGCAGTACAGAACCTGCTTCAGATTCTCTGTCTCCCTCTCTCTCTGCCCCTCCTCTGCTTGTTCTCTCTTTCTCTCTCATAAATAAATAAACATTAAATAATTAAAAAAAAAAAGAATATGTGCTCTGGAGTTTATGTCATGGTTCAAAGCCTGACTTTGCCAAACTATGTTGGCAAATTGGGCAAATTACTTACATGTGGCTTGGTTTCCCCATGAGGACAATAAAAGAACCAAGTTATTAGTGTCATTGTGAAGGCTGAGTTAATACGCATGGAACACCCCAAATACCTAGCATATAGCAAGCACCACATAAATAATTACTATGATTAGGTGCAGACTACCAGGGGGAAAGAATGAAGCAATTCTCCCAATATGTTCAGTGCTATACTTGAATTCACCATAATTCTAGGCTTTCCATAATGTAATTTCTTACTTTTTTTTTTTAATTATCTGACAGCCTTGCCCTCAAGAAGTTTGAAGCATTTCATGTTATCCCCCTACCAATTATCAAGGTAATATATGCATACATCCTTTCTGGAATATGGCAAACCTGAGGAACGAATACTATAGCTCACTTAATTATAGAAAAAAACGAAGGCCAGCCCCTGCCCATCTCTTTTGATGCCCAGCCAAATATTCTTTCAATTAAAAGACAGAACTTTAAAGCTAGTTCAAATCTGTTTTGACATTGGAAGGGTGGAGAACTTCTGGTTTCTAGCTTTTCTATTATTTGAACTTGCCTACCAATAAATAGTCCCACTGCTGGAAATCCCCTAAAAGGCTAAAAGAGAGATGACAGAGGCCTGCATGTGACTCAGAGGGCCTGAGCTAAGCCCATCCTGCACGACAGAAATCGGAAACATGCCCAGCCTCGTATTTCCCTACTTACCCACATAAAGGGGGCCAGGTCTTAGGTAACTGGGTGCATAGTATATGGCTGAAAAACAGGAATATTTAAGAAACAGAAGAGGACCTACATCATCTTCTAAAAAAGCAAACAGGATGAGAGAAAAAGGAGAAATGTCTTTACTCTCTCTGGGAATTCTTGGTTTACTGGAAAAACTGAACTGCTCGGAGGCCGAGTTGCTTTGGGTCCCTTATTCCCTTTCCAAGGCAATTGTTCTGTGCAGTGTGATCCACGTGCCCCAGAGTCAACCTTAACAAGTAGGAGATTCCCAGGAAAGGTTTTCGCCCCCACTCCTTGCAAACCCTCCAGATTGTGGTGCTTCTGTGAACTGCATTCAAACTTCTGCCTTCAGTGAATGGAGCTGGAAATCTTTTGAGAACATGTTCCCTGGAGGGTGATTCTGAGACTCCTTGCTTCTGGTGTCAGCCAAGACCAGAGAAACAAAGCAGGAGCTGCATTGGAGAAGGAAAGAGACTGACGTATAGTTGGGGAACTGTCTGCATTCCTAGCAACTGGTCCAGTTAACATCGGGAGTAGAGGCTTCAGTTGGTTCTCATTTAATCTGAGTCTGTTTTATTGCAATATCCTGCACAAGCAATGGTGCTTTGTAATCAGACCCCCCAAAGCACAGCCAATTGTTCTTCCTTATGCTTTGCTCAGAGCTGAAATACTCCGGCAGGGAGGTGAGGCATGTGCCCTAGTCGGGGTTTGGACAATCCCTGCTTTGGTTCCGGGTTGCAGCATGCCCCATGTGCTTCATGCTTCCTCGCCTATGCAAACACCACCACAGTCTGGGAAATGGGTGTCTGCCTGGCTGTGAGTCTGCTGTTGCCATCCCGGGTGGGCCAGCACTGTAGGTTTGGACTCACTCAAACACCTCAGAGCACTTCTCAACTGTTTTGGGTTCGGTGAAACCCTAAAGTGTGTTTGGCCTGCTCATTCCCCTCCTTTTCTCAAACCCCTGCGTGCTTCGAGGGAAATTTAATCCATATGTTTCTGATACATTTACACTTAACTCATCAAAATATTGTTTTGTGAAAACCACTGGATGTCCAGGGCACTTTAGGAGTGCTTTCAATGGAACTTTTGAAAGCTTTTTTTTCTTAGAAACAGGAAGTCACATTTGTGCCAAGAGTGAAAAGAACTCGAACCTCAAAAAAAAAAAAAAAAAGGAATTCTATCTGGAGTTCCAAATCCACAGGTTTCCAGGGGGTTCTAAACTTGGCAAACCATTGCCTGGTTTGCGAGCTGAGGGCCTATAAACAGAACCTAGCTAGCATTAGGTTCCACATTCTACCCGTTGAGCACACCCACTTCCCTGCTACAGTATGTGAAATATAAAATGTTCTCGGGAAGGGGACCACGGTGACAGTGCTCCACAGAAAAGAAACCCTTAAGTGTTTTGGTAGGACCAGCAAAACCAGTGCAGAAGATCTGAGCTGCATCCGTGCCTTGGGGTGAATTTGATTGTTGCAAGTGCTGGGTAAATTATAGGTTCCCCTGTCTGCCTAAATCCTTGCTTTTTAAAAATAGAAAGTGAGAGATTTGGGCCAAAGGTGCTTTGTTGCTGCAGAGCCCAAAATGAAAACCAGGGCCAGGAGCTTCAGTTGTAAAACCAGGAGTTTATAGCTGCAGGAGAGAACAAGGCTTTCCCCTCCCAGGGCTATAATTACTATTACTTTGCATCAAGGTCTTGCCAAGGGGACAGCTCGCAGGCTCTGCCCTCTCACCCTGCCTGCTAAGGGTTTCATTTTCCTGCCCAGGGTCTCAAACTGAAGCCCATTAGAGACAAGGTTAGTCATCTGGTTTCTCCCAAAATTCATCAGTCCTCTGCCAGTTTTGTACTTTAAGAATCTCATAAAAGCTATCTCACTATTACTGTCCTAACATGATTCTCTACAACCACTCCAAATTAAATACTTTTCATCACAGTGAAACACAACTACATTTTTTTGCTCAGATCTGGGACAGATCTAGCTATTTTCCTCTAAGACCCAAGGTGAAGGAGAGCTTATATCCCATGTTTGCACCCCTCTTCTTGCAGACTGGCTTCCCAACCCAATGCCTCAATAAAGAAGCTTCATGGCAATCTGCCTTCATCCGGAGCCACCTGAGAGTGACCAGAGAGGCCTCAAAAGTTCCTATGAGCTCATTCCACTGAACTTTCCTATAGTTTAATGGACTGGATGCTTGTGTCCCCCCAAAATCCATAGGTTGAAACTCTAATCCCAAGGTGATGGTTTTTGGAGATGGGACCTTTGGGAGGCAATTAGGTCGTTGAGGGTGGAGCCTTCACAACTGGTATTAGTGCCTTTATAAAAGGGACCCAGAGAGATCCCTCAGTCTCTTTCCACCATGTGAGGATGTACTGAGAAGTCAGCAGTCTGCAACCAGAAGGAGGGATCTCTCCAGCACCTGCCCATGACTATGCTGGCACTCTGATCTTGGACTTCCAGCCTCCAGAAATGGCAGAAATTTATCCTTACAGTTTAGAAGCTGCCAGCACTTCGTTATAGCAGCATGAACCAAGACACATGGCTTGAGAGGCAGGGGAAGCCCAAGCAGCAGAGTACTATCCTCTATCTTTATGATACAGCTGCCAGCCCCTTCTGACAGGAAGCAACTTCTTTGTTGTGTCTCGTCCCCACCCCATGCGTGCATTCAGATACATATGCATTGTCCACAGATGCTTTGCCACCCATCAAAAACTGTAACATTCCACATGTATCTCCCTCATTCAGAGCATGGCCAGAGGAGCTCTTTGTCAACATCATTCCCCGTGTCTCCTTCTCCAAAATTTGGACACTTTAATGACTCTGGCACCACGTGCATGCACTGAGTTCTCATTTAGGGATGTGCATGTACTAAACTAAACACACACACACACACACACACACACACACACACATGGTGTGCCTACTTACAAACAATATACATGCCATGACCACATCTGGACTGGGAAAGCAGCTGGCTAGATGGAGATGCTGGAGATGCTGGAGAAGGTCTTCAGTTTGCTTCAGTCTTGGCTTCATCCCCCATACACAGGGCCCCAGTGAGTGCACAGGGAGAGGAAAGGCCCCGTCTAGGACTCCAGGCACCTTCCTGTTTGCTTGGCTGCATTTGCACAATCTCTCTAAAAAATCAACTGTCTCCCCTTTCAGCCTCCCCCGGGGGAAGGTTCTGGCAGTCCATGGAAGTACTGTGTACAAGGTCTGTGAAATGAAAAAATTCCCAGGAAAACAGTTTTGGCCCAAGCCACTTTCTGTTAACCTTGGGTATGCACTTTTGATTTGAAAGCAGGAAAAAAGAAATGCCATATTGTTTCCTCTCAACTTCTCTTACCTTGCTTGGCATGCCATTTGCCAGTTCAGACCACCTATCAAGCAGACCTGCCTTGGAAGAAAAGGCTCTCTGATGACAGAAAATCCAGAAATTTGTGAAGCAAGAATGCCCTCTAATGGAAATGCAAAGGACACCATATAATTCACAAACTTATTTATCTTACCTGGTGCCTATTTTTAATCGAACTGGCAATAGCACTGCTCCAGACTTTAGATCTTGGGCTCAGAGTAACATTTATTTGCACATGATTCTAAAAGAATGAATACTTCAAATGATCATAATAATGTCTATCTCTAAACCCTGGGATCTCATACACAATGTTTTGAGAAGCTCTTTGGTGTTATTCTGGTCTTCTATGCCATTCCAGCCTCTGTATCCAGCAAACTATCCAGTCATGCTATGGTAAAGCAGTGCCAAAAAACCAACAAAAACTATTCTAGAAGTGTCTAAGTGTGTATAGGTTTTGTATAAAGATAGTTCCTCTTAACAATTTCGCTTATATTTCCATTTAAAAATGTTTCCCTTACTCCGCATCCATGATGGTTGAGAAGTGTACACCCATGCTTAGTTTCTTCAAGTTCAAGATGGAGTACCCAATTCTTTCAGACTCATATCCATCTGGTAAATGTCTATTTTCTTTCATAAAGGCATATGTTTGCCATTGAGACAATTTCATTTGGCCCAGAGCACCTCAAAGGCCCTCTTGGTCATACAGTGTTGGAGGATATGAGTCTAAACATAGCTGTGTCAGGCAGCATAGGAAGGTTTTGTTCAGACTTGCTGACTGCACTTACTGAGAAAAACCCACATAGGCATTTCCCAGAAAGACTGATGATTAGCTCAAATTGAACCTAGGATAAGGCTAAATCCTTCTGAGTATTACATATCTATTTCCTCTCTTAGCCAATTAAATAATTAATACTAAGTGGTGCAGGGGCAGTATTCTTGGCACTTAGCAGCCCATGTCTTAAAGGACTTCCTATCTAGAGTTATTTAGCCATGATGATGGCTCAGGCAGTAGACAGGATCTAGCCAAGGTAGGACTTACTCTACATACCACCCAATCAGAATCCCAGAATCCAGGCCATGGGTGGAAATGCTGACCATGGACTTCTGAGGATGGAGTTTTCTGAGATAAAAGCTGCAGAGATCAGTGTTGGCAATTTAATGTCATCAGAATCAAGCCACATAGACACTGCTCTTTCCCCCAGGAGGGCAGAAAATTGCTGTGAGGCTTATGGGTTGGTGGGTATTCACTTGACTTCTGACTGGACTTGTCAAACCTGAGCCAGTAGGAGTGTCTGCTCTACTCTCAGGTTTTGATTACTGGTCTGGTCTCTAACTTTTGTGATTCAGAACATCAAACAGCTTGGGTAGGGGGCTTCTTTGGAAAGATTACTATCTAATCTTTCCTGTAAAGATAGATCTCTTGCCAAAAGGCTTAGGCATCTAAAGCCACTGTTGGAGGAGGTAAGGATGAAGACTACAGTATCAGTGGGACCTAGTTACTTAACATTAGTGCACATGAGCAGAAAACATGAACTAAGCCACTGCCATTAGTACACATGAACTAAGCCACTGCCATTACCATAACCACATCTTGGCTGACCTGAGCCAATTGCTTGTCTGCCATATGCTTCGGTCCTTCCAGCTCTAAAATGAAAACAATGACTTCAACTCATGGGGGTACCAAATGGTTAAGGAGACCAATTGCCTCCAAATGAGTAGACAATTTGCATTTTGTTGGTCAACTTAGAGAGCTTTGGTCTTGAAACATAACAATGAACATGATATTCCATCATTCTCAATTCTGCTGTTGTTGATTTACACAATAAGGAGGCACATAACTAACTAGTTCTTGTGTCTACCTACGTCTCTCGTGAAGGACATTACCCTCTCCTGATTTCTTCTGTTGAAAATCATTCAAGTTGGAGTGATTTGCTTTTAAATGAAATAATTCTTGTTTAAACACTGGCAGTGTTTTTCACTGAGAAGACCCTATTTCAAGTTCCACTTTACTTTCCAAACACCCTTCTAGCAGGATAGGTCCTCTAAAATCATTATCCAAAAGTTGAAGTATCCATGAACAGCCAACACCACAGTCTGTCATTCATTCTGGTATATTTTAGAGGGCTCTGAGTCTTTGCTGAAAAATTTCATCTTGTTGTGATATGAAATTCTGCCATCAGAACACATTTCACTGAACTCAACATTACATTCTCTCTCTGTATTTTAAACTGTAAATGCACCAGGCAGGGTGATATATCAACCAGCAGGGTAAAGTTGTAGAGAGGAGAGAATGAATTTTGTTTGACAGCAAACTAGAACCTCCTTGGTCCCTTCTTATAGGCCTCCCCTTGCTTTAAGATAGCACAGGGACAAAGGGCCTGGAGGCCCAGATGGAAAAATATCCTAAGGCTCCAGCAGTGAACAAATTACATCTTTGCCCTGGCTGAGGCCTTAGCCCCCAGGGCAGAGTCCAACATGGAAGACAGTGAGAAGCTGGTCATCGACAAAGAAGGCATAACATAGATGCAGTGCTGTAGGTGAGGACTGCAGGTGATTGTTTGAATACAATGCAGGCTTGGGACTTGAGAAGCAAAATGTAGGTGGCCTGGCCTCAGAAGTACATAAAGAACCATGTGGCAAGATCCTTAGATGACCCCTGCCTAAAGTTAACTCAGTATGGATCCAACAAAATGTTATTCATCCCTCATTTTTAAGAGTGACATAGTCACTCACCGACTCCCAAAGGCCTGGAATTAATCAAACATCAGAGAGAACAACAAAAAATTGTGTTTAAGTAATACCTGGTGATGGTCTGTAAAGCTTACAGTGGGGAGCCCTCCAGTGGCCATTGGAAAAATTGAACCTTGATCAGTTTGGCATAAGAAAGTCTCTTAGAAAAGATTCAATCAACATCACAGACTTGCCTATTAATTATCCCCAGTCATGTAACAGCATCTAAGACTAAGCTGAAAGAGATCT
The DNA here is from genome assembly GCF_007474595.2 of Lynx canadensis. Lineage (NCBI taxonomy): Eukaryota > Metazoa > Chordata > Mammalia > Carnivora > Felidae > Lynx > Lynx canadensis. Next base: position 61,546,891 of record NC_044309.1, read on the forward strand.
CAGAAGAGGAAAGAGAGTCTTGCTATCCTGAGGATATGGGTCACAGCCAGGAAAGAAAGTTGACATTGATATTGGCTGCTGAAGTTTGTTCTCGTTCGTCCACTTGCGAAGTGCATAGCTTTGGGTTCTTTATGCCCCTCTCTGCTCCATCAGCTCCCTGCATTGTTTCTTTCCTGTGGCCCTGTTGTGAAGATTCAGTGAAATCAGGACTCAACCACTAGCACACAGAAGGTATCCTAAGAATGCCAGTTCTGTCCACTTTTCCCAAGATTATAATTTATGGTTGTACCACTAACGTTGGACCTTATAGAACATAACTGTTTTCTTAGTTGTCTACTTCTTTGATTAAGAGATGTCTTCTTAGCTAGCTTGATGACTGGATCTTCATACTTCGTTGCATCCACTAAGTGGTGTCTATCTGGTACGTGGTGAGCACCAGGTGAATGTTGGTTATGTTTATATATATAACAAATATTACCTCAGAATCTACTGCATAAGGTACTTTTATTTGGATTGACCTGCATCCCCAGCAAAAAGAGGCACTCTCTTGCTCTCTTGCTCTCTTTTTTCATTGACCTAAAAACAAATCTCATTTAAGGAATTTTGGGCTAAGATAATGATTCTTTCCAAGGACCAGTGTGGACACTGAAGGATTAAAATTAACCTTCTGCTACAATGGATGAAATATTTCTATTCATCAAAAATCCCTTGCTTCAGAGACGAGAAGATGAAGATACTCTGAGAATGCCAATAAAGAGGAATATAGCATATAGAACCAGCTCTATAAAAGGTTGACAGAACAAGTAGAAGTAGTAAAAAGATAAGAAAGAAAGAAGGATGGAACAGCAGGACAGATAAGCTCAAAGTTCTGAGCATTATTGCCCACTCTCTGCATATTAGTATATTATGCCATAGACCTTGAGTGTGACTCATTGGGTAAGTATCAGGCCTGGCATAGAACTGAATAGGTTAGGGGCACCTGGGTGGCTCAGTTGGTTAAGTGTCTAGATTTCAACTCATGTCCTGATCTCGCAGTTCTTGAGTTCAAGCCCCATGTCAGTCTTTGTGCTAACAGCTCAGAGCCTGGAGCCTGTTTTGGATTCTGTGTCTCCCTCTCTCTCTGCCCCTCCCCCATTTGCACTCAGTCTCTCTCTCTCTCTCTCATAAATAAATAAACATTAAAAATTTAAAAAAAAAAGAACTGAGTAGGTCAAAGTTCAGAAGGTGATATGATTAAAAAAAAAGAAGAAGGTACAATATGAATGAAAATGGCCATAAGTCTCTGGGGTCGAGCGTGTTTTCACATTATTATTTGTATGTGGCAGATTGTATTTTCTAAATATTGTCACAATATCTCCCATCTCATTTGTTCTTCTGCAATGTGACCTTGCTGTACCCATCAAGGGGTATAGTCTAATTACCCTTCCTTTGAATCTGGGTGACTTGTGGACACTTACAGTGATACATTATAACAGAAGTAACACAATAAACTTTCAAGGCCAGGTCACAGAAGACAAAGCAGCTTCCATTTTGTTTGGTTAAACCTTGCACTCGGAACCCTAAACTTTCATATAAGAAAGCTGATTACACTCCCAGCTCCACCCTGAAGAGGCCACATATTGGTGCTCTGGTCAACTGCCAGTCCTGTAAGAGTGAGCCATCTTGGACATCCAGCCCAACTGAGCTTTTTTAAGATGACAGAAGCCCCAACCAACATATACCTGCATAAGTGATTCCAAATAAGAGCTTACCCCGATGAACCCTGTCTAAATTCCTAACCCACAAGTCATGAGCACAGTAAAATCATTGTTTTAAACTGCTAAGTTCTGGGATATTGTGTTATGCAGCAACAGTATCCAGAACAATATGTGAAGTGGGTGGCTGATCATTCCCATTTTAAAAATGAGAATGGCTTCAGATCATTAACATGCACTAAGTACTGGGAATTGGTACAAAGAGACTTAAGATGTAAGCCCTGTATTAATGACCTCTCAGACTACTAGAGAAGATGACTTGTAACGAATATGGTATGTGGAGTCATGAATAATATGATCAAAGCACTACAGAGATGAGGAGAACAAGATTGTTTTAATTCATATGATCAGAGAAGGATTCTTACAGGTGGTGACATTTGAGCTTGACTTTGAATGATATGATAGACCTTTTTTGAAGAAGAAATAATATAAACCAAGATCTAGAGATTGGGAGTAGGAAGTGTTTTTGTGATAGTGAAGTCTTTAAGCAACTGAACATTAGCCCTTTGACTTCCCACTCCCTTTCTGATTATTGTTTACTGATATCTAAAGTTAAGTTACCTATCAGGAAACCATCTGAACAATTTTACCAGGAAGAGCAGCAAGACTTTGAAAATGCCCAGAACTACCAAGAGACACTCCTTACAACATCTCTAAAGTGAGATTTTTAGGGTTTTAAGAATAAATTGTGTGTGATATGTTAGAAAAAGTCTTTGCAGTTGTCCTTGGAACGTTCAAAAGAGAGCTAAAAAATTCCCATTGCTCTACTCTGTTCAGTATTTTATACGCTAAGTGTTTATTTAAAAAGTAGCATAAGTCAACCTCGAACCAATGGCAAACATTCCTTATATCCCAAGACTTGATATCTGAGATATTCCAACTGTTTGTTGTTGTTTTAAGACCATGGTTTTAGGCGGCGGCAGAGCTGCGGGCCGGGAGCCGGTGCGGGTCTCTTGGTAAGTGAAGAGCCGCGCATTGCTGAGCCTGCCACCTGCCGTGGAGCCATGGAGATCGGCGCCGAGATTAGCCACAAGATCCGGAGTGCCATTAAGGGGAAATTGCAAGAATTAGGAGTTTATGTTAGCTTCACGGTGTATTAGATAAACTTCGTTCTGTTACAACTGATCCCTCCAGTCTCAAGTCTTCTGATACCAACATCCTTGATAATAACGTGTCTTCAAACAAGAGCAGTTTCGGTCGGGGAGACAAGAGAAGGCCTGAAGCTGCAGTGCCACCCCTCGCAGTTGCTAGCACAAGACCTGAGAAAAGAGATTCCAGGGTTTCTACTAGTTCACAGGAGCAGAAAACCACTAATGTTAGACAGACTTATGATGATGGAGCTGCAACCCGATTAATGTCAACTGTGAAGCCTCTGAGGGAGCCAGCACCCTCTGAAGATGTGATTGATATTAAGCCAGAACCAGATGATCTCATTGATGAAGACCTCAATTTTGTGCAGGAGAATCCCTTATCTCAGAAAAAACCGACAGTGACACTTATGTATGGTTCTTCTCGCCCTTCTATTGAAATTTATCGACCACCTGCAAGTCGAAATGCAAATAGTGGTGCTCATTTAAACAGGTTGCAATTTCAGCAGCAACAAAACAATATTCATGCTGCCAAGCAACCTGATATACAGAACAGCCAGGTATATGAAACAGGACGTTTGTGTGAACAGGAAGTGCTTAACAGCTTAGAACGGACTTCTAGTCCCTTCTTCAGAAACAACTCAGAAAAAATGAGTACTGAGGAAGAAAACTTTCAGAAGAGAAAGTTGCCTGTGGTAAGTTCCGTTGTTAAAGTAAAAAAATTCAATCATGATGGAGAAGAGGAGGAGGAAGATGATGATTGTGGGTCTCATACAGGAAGCATCTCCAACAGTGTGTCAGTGCCAGCAAAGCCTGAAACGAGACCTTCACTTCCACCTTCTAAACAAGCTAACAAGAATCTAATTTTGAAGGCTATATCTGAAGCTCAAGAATCTGTAACAAAAACAACGAACTATTCTACAGTCTCACAGAAACAGACACTTCCAGTTGCTCCCAGAACTCGAACTTCTCAAGAAGAATTGCTGGCAGAAATGGTCCAGGGGCAAAGCAGGACCCCCAGGAGAAGTCCTCCCATTAAAGAAGAGGAAACAAAAGGAGATAATATAGAAAAAACTCAAGGAGCTCCACAGAGGCAGTTGTTATCCCGACTACAAATCGACCCAGTAATGGCAGAAACTCTGCAGATCAGTCGAGATTACTATGACATGGAATCCATGGTCCATGCAGACACAAGATCATTTATTCTGAAGAAGCCAAAGCTGTCTGAGGAAATAGTAGTGGCACCAAACCAGGAGTCGGGGATGAAGACTGCAGATACCCTTCGGGTACTTTCAGGACACCTTATGTAGTCACGAGATCTTGTACAACCAGATAAACCTGCAAGTCCCAAGCTTATAGTGACGCTGGATGGTGTCCCCAGCCCCCCAGGATACATGTCAGATCAAGAGGAGGACATGTGCTTTGAAGGAATGAAACGTGTAAACCAAACTGCAGCCGCGAGCAAGGGACTCAGAGGTCTCCTCCACCCACAGCAGTTGCAGTTGATGAGCAGGCAGCTTGATGACCCAAATGGTAGCTTTGCAAATGCTGAGATGAGTGAACTGAGTGTGGCCCAGAAACCAGAAAAACTTCTGGAGCGTTGCAAGTACTGGCCTGCCTGTGAAAATGGGGATGAGTGTGCTTACCATCATCCTGTTTCACCTTGCAAAGCCTTCCCCAATTGTAAATTTGCTGAGAAGTGTTTGTTTATCCAGATTGTAAATATGATACAAAATGTACTAAACCAGATTGTCCCTTCACTCATATGAGTAGAAGAATTCCAGTACTGCCTCTAAAACCAGTTACGACACCAGCACCACCTTCTAGTAGTCAGCTGTGCCGTTATTTCCCTGCTTGTAAGAAAATGGAATGTCCCTTCTATCATCCAAAATACTGCAGATTTAACACTCAGTGTCCCAGACCTGACTGCACATTTTATTATCCCACCATCACTGTACCGCCACGACATGCCTTGAAATGGATTCGACCTCAAACCAGTGAATGACACTCAGTGCTACTTGGGAGAAGATTGTGGAGTTTGAAAGTTTCCATCTACTCATGAAAGATACTCTGCAGAACTTGTCAAACCTTTGAAACTTGGAATATATATTGCTTTCATAATATGAAGTTTATTGCCTATCTGAAGTGTCTAATTTTTCTAGTTTGTAAGTTTATTAAATGGTTTTAACATTGGGTGTTTTTGTTGTTTGTTTTGACTGTGAAAAGACAGTTTAAAGGAAAAGCTAAATTCCATTAAAACATTTGAGGCTTGTTTGTAAAAAAAAAAAAAAAAAAAAAAAGACCATGGTTTTAAAACTCAAGCCAATCTTTATTACGTATGTGACCTTTTAACTCTGAAAAATAAGTAATTCCTTCTCTTCCCTTTTTCCTCTGCCACCCTTGAAAATACCCCCTTTACTACTTATGAACTTACAGCCATATCCTAGATGTAAGGGTTTTATTTTTAGTATTGAAGGAAACATTATAAAATAAAACTGGAAAATGCATGAGAAATAAGCAAAGGCCATTAGTTTTTTAAAAACTATTTAAATGTCATGGCCTTTAATGCCTATATTATAATGAAAATTGTTTTTTTATGCAGTGACAGAAATTTGGGGAAAAAACACATTTGGGAAGAAAAAAATCTAAACAAAGCTAATATGTCTCAGAACACAGTGACTAAGAGGCAAGGGTATCTGAGGGTCCATCAACTAGAGCTGTTCCAGTTTGGCAGCTACTAGCCACATATAATTATTTACATTTCAATAATTAAAGATAATTAAAGATAAATAAAATAAACAATTCAATTCCTCTGTTACACTAGCCTCACTTCAAGTGCTCAATAGCCACCTGTAGCTAGTGACTACCATGTTAGATGGGCAAATATCAAACATTATATCATTGTGGAAAGTTCTATTGAACAGCACTGCTCCAGAGAGTTAGCCATTTTCTTTCATCGATATTCAGACAGAGTGTGGAAATGGTTTGGAATGGAAAGGATCTAATAATTTTTGAATCACAAAGCACTACGTTTCTGCTGGAAGAGCACATTAACATCACAACAAAAAGCCTTATTTGTACACTAACTTTTGAAGAGGAGTTGATAAGTTTGAAATACGACTATAAAAATTTATTCATTTTGAAAATTTTCATCGATTTTTGGCTTGTAAGAGTCCAAATAGGTGCTAAGTCAAGAAGCCAGTTTGAATTTTGAGGGCAGTTAGAAACTATAACTTTATAATATGTATGTTGAGTAAGATGAATATTTGTTCAGCTTCCCATATATCTACCCAGACACTAAGTGAAAAAAAAACTGAAAAACAGATTTGTTTTTTTCTGAAATTAGTAGTAATATTCAATACATAGACCAAGTTACATGCTTTATTTTATATTGCAGCTTTCCTCAGCAATACATTTCATTTATTAATATATTCATTTACTTATCAACAAATGTTTGGCCATTATCTGTGAGTTTATATAATAAATTTTCTCTTCTCAAAAGATTTCAGCACATTCAAGAGACAGCAACCAGAATGGGGAAACCATGGCAAGTGGGAACAATTGAAAGAACTAGGAGTGTTTTCTCTTACAAAGAGAATTCTCAGAGAGCATACTGCTTTCTTAATACATGAAAAGGATTTTCCTGTGGAAAAGGCTTGAGACTAGTTCTGTGTAATCCTGGTGGAGAAGTGAAATCAGTGTGAGAAAGCTACAGAGAAACTGATTTGGAATTGATGTTAGTTCAAAACTAGCTAAAGACAGAATGGACTGCTTTAAAAGAAGTGAGTTAAAAGTCATTGATGACATTCAATCCAAGCTGGGTTTGTCAGGGATGTACTGCAAAGACTCCAAAGATCACAGGTATGATTTTACAAGGTCTTCTTTGAGGTCTTTTTCAATTCTGAACTTCTGTGATGCCAAGACTAATCTGCATCACAGAAGCCTTTTGAATCATAATAAGTTGTTTTTTGATGTTCACTGTTAATGATTTTTGCCTAAGGCTAATGTATGTAGTAGGTAGTATTTGTAGAATCATCTATTTTTTGATGATATTCACTTTTATAATCTAGTAACTCTATTCATATATCAAATTCAATCAAAATATCTTCAAAAATATAAATGATAAGCACTAAACATACTGTATTGACTGCAATTTTAAATCAAGAAAATAGAATGAGTCACATAACATTTGACAGCTCTGGGAAGTTTACCACACTTGGTCAATTTTTTTAAAGTTGTCAGGTGACTAACAAAGTGATTAGTTAATAGCGGATAGAAGTTGGTCAGCAAGATGAAAGACCATGTCTAATTTGGGCAGAAGAAAACCTGCAATGTTATCTGAAATACTGATAATGCCACAAATTATTTACTTGGCATTGCACAGAATGTATATCTCTCCAACTTCTATATAACTACTGACTTTATTGAAATCTCTTTCAAAATGTTAATAATTATCTCCATTTGAAAAACTAAATCCAAAACCATTTTTCTTTTAAGTGGCAGACTGAACCAGAAATCGAATTTAAAATTATGGGTAAATTTTGGAATATTCCAAGTTTTGTCAGAATCTGTGAAACCTTTTTTTTTTTAATGTTTATTTATTCATTTTGGGAGTGAGTGAGATGTGAGTTGGAGAGGGGCAGAGAGAGGGAGAGAGAGAATCCAGAGAATCCCAAGCAGTCCCCACACTGCCAGTGCAGAGCCAAATGCAGGCTCAATCCCACAAACTACGAGATCATGACCGGAACCAAGGTCACAAGTCAGGCGCTTAACCGACTAAGCCACCCAGATACTCCTAGAATCTGTGAAACTTTTTAAAAGTTATTTTTAAACAAACACACTGACAGAGGAGAGGAACATGTTAAGCAATCAAACTGAAGCAGAGACTTTCCATTTGACTTATGAGTATTATCAGAGTTCTGTCAGAGTTTCTTAATATCCTTGTCTGTGCAGTGTATTTACTTGGAGTGAGTTTCATTCAATGATATGAGCCATGAAAAAGAGTGTAATCTGTGCATTTTAATTATTTCATAACTGCTTAGTGTCATGTTAATAATGCTTATAATTACTTATTAATTAATACTGAAAATGGTCTTTGATATATCCATCAAAAAGAAAGTTTTAATTTTTTTCTTCTTATAAGTACTGGTAAAAGAGAAGTAAAATTAAATACATAAATATCTATCAAAGGAGGAGTTTGATTAAAGGCACCCATGTTTTAAAAAGGAAGCTCCACAAAAATAGTACCCTATCTTAATTGAATAACACACATAAAAAAAAATGCCACTAACAACTGTCTTCATTTAAATGATCAGTTTCATCTGAACTTTTATTTGTGTATGGATTTCTTGTCATTCATAGTTCAACAAATGCATCTCCATCTAACTAAAAAGCTTCCACAGAGTAAAAGAAACAATCAAAAAAATGAAAAGGTAATTTTGGGGATAGAAGAAAATATTTGCATATATCAAATAAGGGGTTAATATCCAAAATATATAAGGAATTGATGCAACTCAATAAGAATCAAAAAAAATCTGATTTTAAAATGAGCCAGCATTACTAATCATTAGGGAAATGTAAATCAAAATCACAATAAGATATTACCCCATACCTGTGAAAATAGCTGCCATCACAAAGATGAGAGATAAAAAGTGTTCGGGAGAATGTGAAGAAAAAGGAACCCTTGCACACTCTGTGGGAATGCAAATTGGTTCACTCACTATGGAAAACAATATGGAGTTTACTTTAAAAATTAACAATAGGACTACCATATGATCCAGAAATTCTACTTCTTGGTGTATATCCAAAGGAAATGAAAACAGCACATTGAAGAGATAAATGGACTTCTGTGTTTATTGCAGCATTATTCATAATAGCAAAGTAAAGGAAACAACTTAAGTGTTTGTCAATAGATGAATAAAGAAGATGTAACATATTGTGACATGTTCTGACAACATGGATGGACCTTGAGGACGGAGAAAAACAAATATAATATGACATCACTAATACAAATGAATAAACAATTGATATATGCAGCAAAATGTATGCATCTGAAAGTAATCATGCTCATGAGGCATGCAAGATGGGGAAAGAATATGAATAAGGAATTGCAGTGGGGCCTATGAAACTTTTGATCATGGTAGATATTTTCATTATCTCTACTGTAGTGATTGTTTCACAGGTATATAACATATATTTAAAAACAAAATTGTAGCACCTTAGATATATACATTTATTTTATGTACATTGTACCTCAATAGAGCTTGGAGAAAATCTCACAAATACCAACCCCCACCTCCAGCTATTAACTCCAGCTATTTTGATTTAATCCCTTTTCCAAAACTTTTTGAAGCGTTTATTCACTATTCTCTCATCTTGATTACCCTTTTCTTATGTTATTTAGGATTTAAACTTCTTCAAAGATCCAGCTCAAATTTTTTAGTTTTCGTAAACTTTACCTATGACAACTACACTAATTGGTTCTCATAAAGACTGAGTCTTATAAATTATTGTGTATATGCACTGAATGCTTTTTGTTATATAGACTTTCTCTTTTTTTTTTTTTTTTTTACTTTTTTAAATTGAAGTATAGTCGACACACAATGTTATAGTAGTTTCAGGTGATGCTGAGTGCTTTTTTTTTCATGCTAAATAAATCATTCCCATAGTGAACAACACCTTATATTTAAGCTCCTTTTAAAAATATATCTTTTAAACTGAACTGCTTCCTGGCAACAATATGGTTAAATCCCACAGACATAACATTAAGCAAAGAAACTGTACACATAAGAGTGCATACTGCATCATTCAAAAGTTCAAGAAGAGGCAAAACAAATCTATGGCTATAAAGGTCAGAATGATGTTATATTTGGGGGTTACTGACTGGGCAAAGTAAAATGCTTATGTCTGGGTTGCTGAAATGTGGGTGTAGTGCATATGTGTGCTTTGATATCATAAATGCACTTTTTCTTTGTTACAGTTGTTTGTACAAGTGTCCAAATAAGAACCACATAACATGAGCCGTTATTTTGTCTTTTAAGTCTCTTCCACTGGATCACTGACCTCTAAATTTTGTACTGAAGAAATTAGACTGTCCTATGGGGTTCCCACAGTCCAGATTTTGCATTGCATCCCCATGATGTCAGTGAACATATTTCTTTTCCTCTGCCTGTCCTATAAATTGATTATTAGCTCTAGGTGCTCCATCAGATGCACTTTCAATTTCTTTGGCAACCTGGGTGGTGATATGTTCCTCCTTCAGGAGTTACATGAGTTCTGTTCTTCTTTGTTTTTTTGATTTTAGCAGCTGTTGATGATCAATGACTAATTATTGGGGATGGCAAAATGATGACATTCTAACTCTATTATTCCTTCATTATTGAGAATATTATTGAATTTCAATGGGGAAAAATCACCTTTCTTTTTTCTTGGGTTTCCTTTCTTTTTTTTTTTTTTTTTTTTTGAGAGAGAGAGAGAGAGAGAGAGAGCGCACAGTGGAGGGAGAGAGAGAAATCCAAGTAGGCTCCATGCCCAGTGCGGAGCCCTATGTGAGACTCGATTCCATGACCCAGAGAGGATGAACTGAGCCAAAATCAAGAGTTGGATGTTCAACCAACTGAGCCACCCAAGTGCCCCTCTCCTGGTAAATATTCATATATATTTCCCATTCTGATTGCAATCATCCATGGATGGCTTGGATCAGAGTAGACAGGATTTGGTCAGATTCAGTATAATTGCAAAATAGCTAATATTTATTGAACTCTTGCCCTTTTGGGGGCTTAACTCAAAGAATATATATAGCAATAACTATGTGCCAGGCACTATTACCAGCACTAACTTATTTTCAGTTCCTTTAATTTAATTATCACAGTAATCCTACTGAGTCGGTATTTTTGCTGGATACAGATTTCCTTCCTTCTTACATACTATAAGGAGTCCAGCTCCTGGCCAAAATCCCATGCATGCTATTCAGGCCCAACCATAGGTGATTACAAAGACTTTACCTGGCCGACCTCACTGGGAAAAGTTGCTCTCTCCACACCAGAGTTGGTCGAAGAGTACATCACGTCTCTGGAAAGAAGGGCAGGCAAGGAAGACCCTGGGCCCCTCTGCTCTTAAGCATCTTTGTATTTCTAGTCGTGGCAACTGTGTTTAGAGACGTGTTTTTGTGGGGCCCTCAGCCTAGGCCTTCTTCAGGCATTTCTACTTGAGGCCTCCTTACCAAGGAGGAAAGACTTGAGGACACTTTTCCCCACTCTGAATCCGTCCTTGGCACTTTTCCTCTCCCAGCCTTCCTCTTGTCCTCCTCCCCCTCCTCCTCCCCCTCTTCGGCCCCTAGGTCCACAAAACTGCAGGGACTTTTTGTTCAGGGATCCCTCCTCAGTGAGACACCCCCCTCATCTGTGCTTATCCACCTACCTTGGATGGGTGCACTGTTCGTTCCATGGGGGGGAATGGAATAGGAAAGGGTCAGCACTTTTTCCAGTTTTATACTCTTGTTCTCACGATTGCAGTAAGCAATTAAAGGCTTGACCATGACTTTCATTTTGGTTGGTTTTTAATCAGCTACTCTGACCGCTAATGGTTCCCTTGGCTTTCTACAGCCTAGCTGAACTGGCACACTACTTTTTAACTGACCAAACTCAGAGGGATGAATCCCATTTTACAGATGAGTGTTGGAGACTCTGAGGGGTGACTTGCAAAAGGTCATTCAGCTAATGGTGATCAAAGCAGGATGTGAGCCCAGATCTGTGTGCCATGGCTTTGCTTAGAACACTTTTTTGTTTGTTTGCTTTCAAATTAATGTCATGAATGATTAGTGGCTCTTAAAAATATTTTAATTATTTCAACCAGATGTTTTAAAATAAAAAAAAAAAGATTAGATTTCGCAGATAGTAATGGTAACTACTGTTTTTTGGACACTTTAGTTTCTAATAGATTATTATGGACGATAATCAAAAACCTTTCAAGGTCACTGGCTTCGAAGGGTTTCTTTCATACAATTCACCCCTACAAAAGTCTAACTGGTTTCCTTGGGGATAATAATATACATTGCATTGGATTTCTGAGAGGGTTAAATAAGGCAATACATGAAAAGCCCCAACACAGTGCCTGACACCTGCAATCCCACAGGCACTGCTTGTATCACTGTGCTGAGCACCTCCTCTCTGTCTGTTTTCCTGCTCAGTACTCCAGCTCTTGTGCTCTGAACCTCCATCCTGTATGCTCTCTCTTGCTCTTTCACTCACTCTCTCAGAGGTCACTGGTGCTGTTTGCAAAGGATGGTCCCTGTCCCCTCTGGATTCTGAATCAGAGGAAAATAAAAGTATTGGTATCTGCTGAATTAAAGGCCACAGCTTGTACCCAAGACTGCAACAGGCTTTTAACTCCTTTGGCATGAATTGGATTTACCTACTCCTCAGACAGAGCCAATGGCAGCCTCAACTTCTCCTCACCAAGCTTGACCTAGAGGGTTTCCCTGTAGAAGAAAGGAGGATGCTGGCTGCCTGTGGGTCTGAAGAGGGAGCCAGGGAGACTCTTGGGAAGAATCAGTGGGGAGAGTGTGGTGGAAAACAACACAAAAGCTTCCCTCCCACAATCTCCATGAGAGCAGGAATTCCTATTATAATTCCCATGTTTCTTTGGGCTCCCATCATTTTTGTTCTGTAACCTACTATGCTTAAGCATACAAGCCTGCTGTTTATGACTGGTCCTCTAGGGGAGAGATCTCACAGTTTGTCAAGCAGTACTCCTTCCATCCTTCTTCCAGTATGGTCTTCCTCCAAGTCCAAAGACTGTTCCTCTCTGGACTGTCTGGAGACCTGAGACATACAGTATTGACTCTGTTCTGAAGTGAATTAGACAAGGGCATACATTAAGCCATCCACAAAGCCACTCTACACCAGAGGTCAAAAATCCTTGATCTTTCTCCTGTTGCAAATAATACCACATTCTCCATTTTATCTCAATAGGAGTTACATCATGAGTCCATATGACTACATAAATTACCCCTACTTACTATTATAAATTATAATAGTATAGTGCCAGCAATATTAAAATGTCTTCAAGGGGTGCCTGACTAGCCCAGTCAGTTAAGCATGTGACACTTGATTTCAGCTGAGGTCATGATCTCATGGTTCGTGAGATCTACAGGCTCTGGACTGATCATGGTGCAGAGCTTGCTTGGGATTCTCTCTCTCCCTCTCTCTCTGCCCATCCCCCTACACGTACACACATATGTGCATGCTCTCTGTCTTTCTCAAGAATAAATGCACTTAAAAAAATTAAAACGTTCTCAAATTTGAGTATGAGCACCCTTCTAGTAGTAAATTTCTCAAAAAAAATGAAAGTCAAAAGTTAAATTTCTTTCCTCCTCTTATATGTTAAGCACAAAAACTTTAAAAGCAAAAAAACAGCTTTTCCTTACACTATTCAATCCCAGCCAGAATGACTTTATTTAAATATCTGGGTAGAATTGAGGTTCTTTACATAGCTACTGCCTGGGGCATTTCACCAAAATGGGTAATTTGTTCTGCATCTCTAAAGTTGAATTAATCAAATCCTCAAACCTTTTAAAGAAGTCTAAAGAACAAACAGATATATGAAATTATTAAAGGGCCAGCTCTATGCTACGAAACTCTAAAAAGCTTAATAAATGCTTATTATAGCAAAACAATATTTTCCAAACCACACATAGTGCAACTTTTAACCACATGAGTTATGCCGGTCAAACATTGTAGTAGATACTTGTTGGACTCCTGAGGACACAGGCGTAATCAATCCATCTCAATTCATCAGTCTGTAAGTAGGGAGTGGTGCTGCATATTTTCAACAATCATTACCATCTTTGCTTTGTCCAGATCTTACCCTAATGGGTAACGAGGCTACTTAAACTTTACAATTGTTTCCTATGTTTCATGTCAGTCCAATTCAATGACCTTTTTTCCCTAGCTTTATTGAGATATAATTGACAAATAAAACTGCAATCTAATGACTTTTTAAAAAAATCTTATTAAGATCTCAGTCTTATTTTGGTACAAAATCTCCTTCTTCTATTCAATACCTATAAAGCTTTCCCTCCCCTCCATTCCAGGCTGTATTGAGCCACAGAATGTTTGTTTTAGAGTATAATTTTCTTTCATCCTCTTTGCCTTTCTTCTCTTTTCTTACCCTTATGAGGGATGGGCCATCTAGGGGCAGCCATTATTGTATATAATTGCCTGTTGAGGCAAGTTTACTCTCCTCTGATTTTTTTAAAAATAACTTTTTGTCTCATATATATTGTACATTTATCTATTTTTTAAGTTTGTTTGTTTGTTTATTTATTTATTTATTTATTTAGAGAGTGTGCAAACGTGTGAGTGAGCAGGGGAGGGGCAGAGAGACAGGGTGAGAGAAAGAATCCCAAGCAGGTTCCACACAGTCAGCATGGAGCCCAACTGGGGCTCAAACTCATGAACCATGAAATTATGACCTGAGCTGAAATCAAGAGTAGGCAGCTTAACTGACTGAGCCACCCAGGCACCCCTGTACATTTAACTATTATCTGTCTCTCTCAATGAATGAAAAGCAGTCTTTGTCTGGTTTATTACTCTTACACTCTATCCCTTTGACAATAACAGCTCTTGACAAATAGTAGGTACTCGGTAAATATTTTGTAAGTGAAAGACTCCCTGCTCATCTAGCTCACCCGGTGGATTCTATATGTATAGGTAGCTGAGGAATCCAGTCCCTCAAAGGTTTCTTGTCATGAGTAATCCTCTTGAAAGATATAATTGGAAGTTCTATCTGGCCACTGGATGGAGGTGTCTATATTCCTCTGTTTTGTGTGCCTTTACCCCTGTACTGTGACAATTCCTGGCAAGCCTGCAGAGTATTAATCCCTATCCTCTCTATCCCTACATTGGGACCTGTGGACATAGGGTGGAGCCACCTTCCCCATGGAGGCTTGGGCAGGATGAGGGGGGAACTCCATCCTCTCTCCTTATGTGTCTTCTCTTTTGCTGTGGCACTTGCGCCGACCGCCATGTCCTTTTAGTCAGCAGTCAGCCTGCTAGAAAACATAAGGCTAGTCTTTGTTTCCTACAGACACCTGCCATCTTCACAAGAAGGGTTCTTGGGGGCTCCCTGGCACTCTACCCCATAGGATAGTTATTGTTTTCTGAATTATTCTCTCCTTAAGGTGATATCACCTCCACTGTCTCCAGATTTTTTTTTTTTGTATAAACTAGAAGGAACAGAGTTTGCTATGCTGATTCTTTTAGAACTTCTCTAGGAGTTCGGTAACTCTGAGAGACCAGGAAAGGATTATGATAATTCATAACTTTATAATACATTGGAGAAGGAAGGCAGACAAACAATATGACAGTAGAGATAAGTCAGCGTTTTTAGCTGTGGCAGTCAATCTGTACCAGTTTTGAAGAGCTCATGTGTGGCCACCACCCCCCCGCCCCCACCCTTGCTGCCCCTGGAGTTTCCCTAAGAATTCCAATGAGAAGCAGAAACCCAGGCCATGTTCTTATCCCCAAATCTTGCTTTTTCAGCATTTAATCATTAGACATCAAATAAACATTCCCTGTAGCCATCTGAAACTCCCTTTCTACCACATGTGACCTTCTGCAGCAGAACCAAAATTTCTATGAAGGTCTGTCTCTTAGCACAAGTTGAGAAACAAGAAAAAAAAGGGTGGGAGATTAAAAGAAAAAAAATTACATCTTTACATCTTTATGCTCAGTACTCCAAAAGTAATGAACAGTAGGGGCACCTGGGTGGCTCAGTCAGTTAAGCCACCATCTTCGGCTCAGGTCATAATCTCACTGTCCTTGGGTTTGAGCCCTGTGCTGACAGCTCAGAGCCTGGAGCTTGCTTCAGAGTCTGTGTCTCCCTCCCTCTCTGCCCCTCCCCTGCTCGCATTCCATCCCTCTCTCAAAAATAAATAGACATTAAAATTTTTTTTAAAAAGTAATGAACAGTAGAGGTCAGGGGTATCTGCTCTGGCTCTATGCCCTCCCAGTCCTGACAGAGACGCCATAAAGCAAGCACTACCTTTTTTGAGGTGAGCATGTTCTCCCTCTGCAAGGGTGTCTCTTCTCCCCAAATGATTTTGACATTGTCGAAAAATAAGCTTGTTCTCCAGAGTCAAAAGAATCTTTTCTGACTGACGAGAAGAAACCTCAATCTCTTCCTGAGAATCTACTCACTCAGTTGAAGGCCCTAATGACCCCAGTCCCTAAACTGAATCCCTTTTCTTGCAAAACCCAGATAGGAATCCACACTTGAAGATACCAGACAAAAAATTGGGTTAATCCTCCAAATCTGGCAGTGCTTTTAAAAACCAATCACACGCCTGTAAACATCAGCCACAATATAAACTGCTACAGCCCACAAATTTAAAGACTGGCAAGGCCTATGTTTAAAGCCATCCACACAAGCCACTCCAAGACACATTTTCTCTATATTCTACCCCGTTTTGTTGGTTTCTTGAGGTTTCCAGACTAATGTACCATGCATTGGGCTTGAGAGAATTAGATGCCTTGTGCTTCCAGATTCTGAACCAGTTAAGATAAAAAGATACAAAACATTTAGCCACCAATATAGCAATAATTGATTTAGTCAAGAATCATCAGTAGAAGCTACACAAATATATCAGTTTGTTGTTTAATGGGATCAAACCATCAAAATAAAGATTGCATGTCAATTACAAAAGGAAAAATGCTTCCTTTATTGTGGCAAAATCACATAACCAATGATCAAAGTTAACATCTTGAATGGGACAAATGTGGTCAGCTGAGAAAGACTGATCACCTTTAGAGTATTCCTGACAAAAATACAAAACCTAACTCTAAATCATGACAAAATAATCAGATAGCCCAAATTAAGAGGGCATTCGTAAAAAAACTAAATCGTATTCTTCAACAATGTCAGTGTCACAAAAGCCAAATAAAGGCTGAGGAACTATTCCAGATTTGAAGGATACTAAAGACAGAAACGCAATGTCAATCCTGGATTGGAAGATGGATCAGGAAAAATAATTGCTGTAAAAGACATTTATGGAGCAATTAGTAAAATGTGAATATGGACTGTGTATTAGGTAACAGTATTGTGTCAATAATTGAACTCAATAATAATAGTATTGTGATTATATAGGATAATATCTTTGTTCTCAGCATACACTTACTGAAGTATTTAGGAATGATGGTTCATGATATTGTCAACACTCTCAAATGGTTCTGAGAAGTAGTAATTATATTAATATGTACATATGTATACATAAAGTATGTGAGAAAATGATAAGAATTGCTAAATCTAGATGAAAAGTATTATGTGTATTGATTGCCTTATGCTTGCCACTTTTTATAGGTTAAAATTCTTCCTAATAAGACATTAAAAATAAATTCAAAGTGTATCAAAAAATTAAAAAAATAGGTCTAAAAGTCAGATTAAAAATACAAGCTTTATGGAGTGCCTGGGTGGCTCAGTTCGTTAAGCCTCTGACTCTTGATTTCTGCTCAGGTCATAATCTTGAGGTTCATGAGATAGCATCCCACATCAGGATCTGTGCTAATAGTGCAGAGGCTGCTTGGGATTCTTTCTCTCCCTCTCTCTGTGCCTCTCTCCCACTCACACTCTTCTCCATCTCAAAATAAATAAATAAACATAAAAAAATTCAACTTTATTACTGGTAAAAATGGATTAGAGAACATGAAGAGTAAAGGAAAACAATATGCATCCTACTCCTTTCTGAAGTGGCTTACTTGAGAGAAAGCAGCTGGATTTCCCGAAGCTACCTCATCACCTTCTCCACCCCTGATAAAGTATGCTTTTCTAATGGCTTTAGGATATATTCTGTTGGGTTTTTTTTTTTCTTCTTAACTTCTAAACTTCAAATGTCACTTGAAACATACATACAATAGATTTTATTCCTAGAGTTCCTATTTGGTTTTGAAAGTCTTTCTGTTCATTCTTGGTATTTGTGGTATACCCTTCATTGTAATAGTATACTTAATTGTAGTATATAAAATATGTTCTTACAGAGTTTTTCTGCAAGCTGCCTCTGCCAGTTCTAATATTGTCAGTCTTCTAGTATTTACGTGTTTTGTATCCTGTTCTTGTTGACGAGCATTCGCCGGAATTGCTTGACTTACCATTTTTTGGCAATCGTGTTTCTGAACTATGTTTATTTCCATCTGTGAGAGTGCTGTCCTGAGCCAGTTCTGAGAAACTCTTCAAATTATTGTCAGCCGTATGATCCCCTGTATGGGGACAATCTCACAATTTTCAGTTATTTTGGCACAGAGCAGGTATCTCAGACTCAGCTTCCCCTCTCTATGCTCTTTTGAGAATTGATAAGCCCTCGACTCTGATGCTATAGGAATCTGGCCAGCTGTAGGGAAATTCTCACTGCCTGCTGGCTCTGAGAGTGTCCGCCATTCTGCTGCGGTAGCTCGATTTCGGCTGGTCCAGCTGTTGCTGCAAGCTTCTGGAACTCTGACTTCATTACATGCTGGTCAGGCTTCCCAATATTCTCACCTCAGCTCCCGGCCATAAATATCCAGGCCCTGTTCCCTAGAAAATCCAGGCTTATTTTTGTTACTGGCTTTTTTTTTTTTTTAGGTGATTACTGACTTTAGTGATGTTCCTTCAAAGTGGTATATTTCCTTATGTGTTAAACTTGGATTATGAACTCATCTTCCCTGTTTTCTTCTCCTGCTGTGAGAGTCCTATAAGCCTTAGGTTGTGAAAATCTTCACTACGCTTTTGAATATTATTCTTCAAAAGACCCTCAAGATTTTAGCTTCTTCTGAGTAATTTTCCAAACTGGATTACTGATGGCTAGGAGAGACTTTGTTTCCTGTGCACATTTCCAGGTGGGTAACAAGCATTCTGTTGTTCCCTGTTGCTGGGTCTGTAGGTGGAGTTATTCTAGGCCCTTTTTTTCCCAGAAATATGTGAGACTGAAAGACTCCCAGCTCTATGCAGAAGCTTAGTTTCAGATTCCTCCTTGCATGGACTGAAGACCGAATCTTCTGTCCCGTATCTCATGTCTGGGGCTTGTATCCTTTAATAATGCTGTGTTATCAGCTCCTGATTGTGCCTCTGCCTTGAATTTCCTCTGAGTTCTGACACCTGAGAAAATATGTCACTTTTTCTTAGAGTTATGTTTATCAATATATTAATAGCATGGGATGGGGAGAAGAAGTTGAAGCTTCCATGGTCTCTTTTATTTCAGTCTGGCTGTTCTCATAATACTTTCTCTATAATACCACTTAACAACCTCCCTGACTGCAGTCAGTTGGACAGATACTTTGGTAGGATTTAGTCTACCTTCAGGTCCATGGGTAGGAGTAAATCAGTTAATAAAGTCCATAACCCCAGACAAGGTGATTGGTTTAGAGATGGTAACATTCACTCAGTACAAGTCAATGAGATGACAGAAGACATTTTCTGACATACTTGATAAAATCTGCCAAATTTTGAAAGATACAAGATGGTAGTATGCCAACACTATTGACCACAATACATACTGCAGTTTTTATTTGATGATTTTACATTAAATTATATTTAATTATGTATAAAAGTCATTCAAAGTAATGTAATTGATTGATTACAAAAATGTCATATTTGTTTACTTTAGACAAATGGGGCATTTGTATAAATGACAGAAAACCCTCTCCAGAGAGGCCCTACTGTTATCTCAAGATAAAAGATATTCTCCATTATATAACGCAGTTTAATTTTCTTCATACTATGTATCACTAGCTGAAGTTATTAGTTTATTTGATTACTTATTTTGTCTCCTCCATACAATTAATCTCCATGGAACAAATATCTTGTCTCTATCATTAACCACTAAATTCTCAGTGTCTAAAACAGTGTATGACACATAATAGAGACTCAGTATTAGTTGAATAAACCCAGCCACAATTCAGGATATTCCTGCTTAGTCTCTTCCCAATCACTTGTTCATGCCCCAAAAGAAGAAAAGATCATCTCTGTTAATAACTCTTTCAGAAGTATAATGTTGCTTTCTTCCAAGAAGTCACCAAAAACAAACAAACAAACAAACAAAAAAACCCTCCTTATCTCATTGGCCTGTATCAGGATGTGTGACCACCCCTAAGCCAATTACATCAGCCAGAATCATGGTCCTCACTGACTGATTTAAGCCAAGCAAGACACATCCACATTACTAAAGGTAGGAAGAATCCACTGAAATCAATTTTCTAAGAATGTGAAAGAGGCAGTTCCCTGAAGAATATTCTGGTGCAGTTACCATGAAAAAGAGAGAGAGAGAGAGAGAGAGAGAGATACACTGGTATCTCCAACAACTATCCACTCAACCTTTAAGACAGGATCTTACACATGATAATTTTAGTCCAGGAAGGTCAAATGACTCATATATGTCATTAACAAAGATTTAACATAGGAAAGGATTAACATTGAATTCCCAATGGGCTGAAATTGGAACAAAATCCCTAATTCTTCTGCTTATTATTCAATTATTATTTTAAGTATTTTACTTAATTTCTTGGTACACCATTCATTCACCAGCAAATATTTATTGATCACTTACTATGTGCAATACACATGTTATGTCAGGTCTTAAGGCTAGAGCAGTAAACTGTACAAACAAGTTCCCTCTCCTAATGGGATTTATATTCCATCATGAAAGACAAATGATAAGCTGATGAATAAGTGCATGTCTAATATCATGTCAGGTAGCAATAAATGCTATGAAAAAAGTAAGGAAGAGTAAGTGGATAAAGAATGGGAAGGGGTGATACCTTATGAAATATGGTTAGAGAAAGCTCACCAAGAAGGTACAGTTGAGCAGCAACCTGTGTGAAATAAGAGCGTGAGCTATGTAGGCGGAAGGAACAGCAAGGAGCAAAGGACTTGTGGTAAAAGCATGCTCAGCTCGTTTGTGGAATAGGAAGGAGATAATGTGATATAAAACAAACACAGGTTGTATACTCTTGGACAAATTAATTCACCTCTCCTAACTGTAGTGTCCTCTTTTGTTAGCAGAAGATAACCTACTTTGTCCTACAGATAAAAGGGACCATATATATAAAGTCTCTGACATACAGTACGTTTATGGCCAAAGACGATGCCTTTCTTTTAATGCCCTTCACCTTTCCCATGGGTCCAGTCTTCTCTCCTGAGTCATCCTAGGACACTAACTAACCATATGCTCAATTTGCCTCTATAAACCCTTTTGGTCTTAAGGCAGCTGCTGCTCTGAAGTGTTCTCTGTCCAAACCAAGTGGTTTTGTGATCCTTTTGTTCATGATCCCGTTACACTAACCACAATCCACAAAGGAGACTGAAACAAGCTACCTTCTTCACTCGGGTGGGTTTTTTTTTTAAAGCTAAGTGGGTTGTGTGGGTGTCTGATCATATGAGTCAAAGGTTCCAACCAGAATATAAATAAAATCCAGCTCTCGGTCAAAAGAAGCCAGTGTCATTTGGCGCAAACCAGACCATGCAATGTACCGTAAACCCTTGTAAACTATTAAAATCCATTCTCCATTGACATTTCCAAATGTATCAGGATAATATTTTCTATTCGGTTTCTACGTTGCTAACTTTTTCTAAATAGTCATGTCTCACTCTATGCATAAAATTATACACATGCACACATATATACATGGCATATATGCATACTGTGTGAACACATGTGGGATGTGTTTGTGCGTATGTGCATGTAAATAGTCTATGAATATTTATTTGCCTAGGCTTTTTATAGATCCCCTTACTGCACTGGTTTTTAATCTCAGCTCCACAAATTCCTTCAGAGCTATATGAAGAAAAATGTGGGGAGTGAAAACATATAAGCACAGAGATGTGAGCCATACGTCATCACTCTTTCAACTGGAACTTGGGCTCTTTACCTATTTCTCTTTTTTTAAAGTTTACTTATTTACTTTGAGAGAGAGAGAGAGAGAGAATGAGAGAGGGAACGAGTGGATGAGGGGCAGAGAGAGAGGGAGAGGGAGAATCCCAAGCAGGCCCTGCGCAGAGCCTGACACAGGACTCAATCTCATGAACTGTGAAATCATGACCTGAGCTGAAATCAAGAGTCTGATGCTTCACCGACTGAGCCACCCAGGTGCCCCTTTTACCTATTTCATAGTGAGATTTCATTTGAATAAAGAGTCTTTCTAATAAAAAAAATTGAAAATGTCTTAGGATACCAGAACAAAGCCAAAGTGAGATATAACTGGAGATATAATTAGGCAAATTATGTCCTATTATCAGGTGGTGAGGAGAAAAGGCTCTTAGATTTTCCTAACCTCCTTGTCAATGACAAGAAGTTATCATTTTGGGCTTCCCAATTACCATTATTTCTGATTTGCCAGTTGTATTAGCAGGGAAATGGCTTTGCATTTAAGAGTATCTCTCATCCTGGGGTGCCTGGGTGGCTCAGTTGGTTAGGTGTCCGACTTCGGCTCAGGTCATGATCTCACGGTCCGTGAGTTCGAGCCCTGCGTCAGGCTCTGTGCTGACAGCTCAGAGCCTGGAGCCTGCTTCAGATTCTGTATCTCCCTCTCTCTCTGCCCCTCCCCGGCTCACGCTCTGTCTCTCTCTGTCTTAAAAATAATAAAAACATTTAAAAAAATTTTAAAAAAGAGTATCTCTCATCCCATAAAATTATGGTAGTATTTCAAAGTTTCGGAGTCAAGATTATATAACAAATTTATGTAAACTAAGTGAATAAGATCTTATTAGCAGTCGATTTTTTGTTAAAATTCTGATTAGAGTTACATTTCCATAATGAAATTTATCTATATTTTCCTTTGTAAAACTATTAGAATCATCACTTTTTTAAATGAAGTTGAAAAAAATTATTTGGTGAGAAATATGCACTTACTTTCCTAATCAGCAATGTTCCAATGTTGGCCTCCTCAGAGCATCCTATTTAAAATAAAGAACTGGTCCATTTGATCTGGGTGCCATCCAGCTCAAAAATGCTATGGTCCTATGAAATGTCTCCTTGTGGAGTTTTCCACATCTCCCATGTTGTTTGTGCTGGAACACATCAACAGAGTGGAGAATTTCCAGCTCTTTTTACTGATTTGTTTTTGCATTTCCTCCCACCTAGATTCTGACAGAAGGGAGGGCAGTTAATTACCATTTTTTTTCCTAAAAAACAAAAAATCCTAGTCTTAAAAATGCTTTTTAGAAAGAATACATTCTTATTAGGAGTTTCCTGTTTTCTTACATTCAGTGTTCTCTACCTTAGGTGCCAATTTTTCAAAGCCATGGAAGAAATGAACTGTAAGAGATGGCTGAGATTCCCAGGTGGACCCAACCTGCTGGTGCTGATAATGATGAGTCTGCTTTGCCTCCATTTCTGGGAATATAGCCGGCTGGTGAGTTGAATTGTGCAGCTTCATTATCTACCCTGCTCATATTCCTTCAAAAAGGATATGTACAATTTGGGATGTGTCTAGCATCCTGCATAGACTCCCTGAAAGACTAAAGCTCAGAGAGCTGTCTATTTTATGGGCTTTCAATACTCCTCCCTTGGTGTCATCTACTAACATTCCATGTGCTTTGTCGTATTGACCAAAGACTTCCGTTCCCATTTTAAAGTCTTTCTCTCCATCCCAAGTCCTGCCACCATCTTGAATGATGTCATCACTCTGGAAGGGTCCATCCCAGAAATCATCAATTCCAATAATTTAACCATAATTTCCGTTCTTCCATTTTTCCTACCTACTTATTATCATTGCGCCTATGCTTTGATAGTACCTCTGTTTTTCATCATCTAATTTATTTCTGTTTATCCAGATGTTCCGTTTTCTTTTCTTTCTGTACCTAGTTAGATTCTATAAACCACCACTTCTATTAAATCCTTGCAATATCCTCAGTCATCTTGCTGCTTATTCATTTAATCACTGCCTGGTAAAACCTAAGCCCTGGGTGAATTCAGCTAGCTGCTTTCTTTTCAATGTCATAAGCCACCGAGACTGAGTATATCCACAATAGAACTCATCACCCTTTCACCAGCTCCAGCTACTGTGTGTCTTCCTCATGGTATCCTTATGCCCAGTACCACCATCTATTCAGTTGTCTCTCAGAAGGTAAAACACCACACTACATTTATCCACCTCTTCACCAACTCCATTTCCAATCTATCATCAGGCCTTGATGATTGAGTTCCAGCCCTTATTTCTTCATTCTCACTTCCACTCACTTAGTCCACTCTCTCTTGGTTTCCCAGACTTTGGAAAGTGCCTCCAAATTGGTCTCCCTGCATTCAGTTTGGGCCTTGTCCAATTTATTCTGTACACTGAAGCCAGAATGATATTATTAAAACACAATTCTGATCAAGTTATTCTTCTAATTGAGACCTTCAGTAACTAACCATTGTTCTAAGAATAAAGGCCAAACTGAAATGGACACAAGGTCTTTCAGTATCTGAACCTCTTTCTGCTGCCTTGTATCTAATCCCAAGGAAGTTCCTCCCATAGGCCCTGTTCTTTCTAGCTTCCAAAACATTTGTTTGTTCTCTGCTTAACATCCAGTCATTTCTCTCATTCACTGACCTGGCTAGCTGCCAATATTAATTTAGGTAACATTTAGACCTCCCAAATATAAGAAAGGATGTTTGCTCTATTCTCATAGCACTCTTTTCTTCCCTTATATCCTTTATCATTATCTTATAATTTCCTATTTATTTGTTTGTGCCACCCATGCCCAATGCTAGCGAGACTATAATCCATGACAGGGCAGAAACCTTACCTATGTAATTCAACCCCAGAAGCTAGCATAGCAATAGAACATTGTAGATACACAATTAATACTTGTTGCATTAATAAATTCAATGGGTATGGGATAATGGGTATCCATTAACTGAGTCATTCATTCAAAAATATGTAATGCCGGGGCACCTGTGTGGATCAGTCAGTTAAGCTCAAGTCAGGATCTCACGGTTTGTGAATTCGAGCCCCACATCAAGCTCTGTGCTGACAGCTCAGAGCCTGCCTGCTTCAGATTCTGTGTCTTCCTCTGCCCCTACCCTGCTCACACCCTGTCTCTTTCTCCTTCAAAAATAAATAAACATTTTAAAAAGCATATGTATGCCATTCATAGTTACAAGTGCTAGAAATACAAAATGTAATTCTCTGGAAAACATTGGAATATGTTGTTATAATAAAGGTAATGTAATATTAACAACAAACCTTTATCAGATACATACTACGTGCCAGTCATTGTTGGGTAACCTGTCTTGTTAAATCCTTAAAACAGCATGATGAAACAGGTAATACTATCTGCATAATACCAATACACGAACTGAGGCAAATGGAAGCTAAATAACTTCTCTCCATTTAGGAAGCAAGTGGCGAGGCCAGGATTTGAACATAAATAGCCTGATTTAAGAATCTTTGAAGTTCTAGGGGTGCCTGGGTGGCTTGGTCGGTTAAGCGTCCAACTTCAGCTCAGGTCATGATCTCATAGTTTGTGGGTTCTAGCCCCATGTCGGGCTCTATGTGGATGGCTCAGAGCATGGAGCCTGCTTCGGATTCTGTGTCTCCTTCTCTCTCTCTGCCCCTACCCCACTTGTGCTCTGTCTCTCAAAAATAAATAAAGGTAAAAAAATTTTTTTTAAGAATCTGTGAAGTTCTAGTTTCTTATTGGGTTGTAGTTGCTTCTGTATCTATATGTATCTATAGACCATTAGTTTCCAAAGTGAAGAAACCTTACGAAGCTCATTTAAACAAGAGAGGTTGTCCTTAAGGCTTTCACAATCTCTGTGTGGGTGAGAAATTAGCTGTGTGGGAAAGGTAGAGGGCAGACCAGTACACAAAAAAATCACGCTTGATGTAATTGGACTGTGAACAGAGCATTCTAAAAGTTCAGAGGAGGTTGTGATTCTCTCTGTGCTTAGGAAGTGGGGAGCCAAACAAGCCTTTATGAAAACACGTCTGTTTAGCTGGGTTTGGAAGGGTGCATAAACAAAGACTTAGAGGCAAGAGTATGAATGACTTGGAGAAGTGGTCACAGTCCAGGCGAGTTGGAGCATGGGCTGCTTGGAGTATTTCTATAAGCCATGGGGCAGCACAGTAAGTTAAAGATTTATGTACCCTGTTGAGAAAGTTTCAGTATTATTCTGTGGTGTTACTGGTGAGGAGTCTGACCAGACTCTGTCTCCACCTCTTCCTAGCTTTGAGACTTTAGGTAAGTGACCTCAGCTCTCTGCCTCAGTTTCCTCATCATAAAATAGGGTTAATGATGGTGTCTAGTGTGTAAGGCTTTGTGATACTTAGTGTATGTATCTAATATATATACATATATATAATTTGTGTGTTCTAGAATACACACACACACACACACACACACACACACACACACTAGAACAGTGTCAGACACATAGTAAGCACTGTGCACCTGTTAACTATAATTATGGTGTAACTTTCAGACACTTTTTAAAATGAAATTTTACATGGAATCCATACGTAGAGAACAAATTTAAAGAACAAAAAAAGAAACGAGAGCTGCTGTGTTAAAAGAGCTCCATCCCCTTGAATTTTTCCTCAATTTATTACATTCTGAGAACCCTATGAATCCAGGAGAAGAGTTTGAAAGCCTCCATGGTAAACATTGGAAAGAAGCCCTAACTGATAGGGAAAGAAAGGTTTTCTCCAGTCTACATGCCACTCTTGAAATTCAGACTGCAAGATTTCATATTTACTAAACCTATCTACAGTGATGTCTAATAGCCATCTGTAACATGTCTAAATAAAACTCTTTATTTCCTTCCCTCTGCCCCCACAACCAGAAAAATCCATTTCTCTCCACCTTCTCTATGTAGAAAATGTCCCCACCATTCAAATGGCTGTGAAGCCAAAATTATGATTCCTTCCTGTCTCTCACCTCATATTTGTTCTAACCTGCTTAAAAACCTTTCAACCTTATGCTAGTCATATATCATAAAATTCAAACTGGTTAACGTGAGCACTCAGAGCGGTAGGTGTTTTGGTCTGATCTTTGCCTTTCTCTCTAGCACTGTTTTGTGTCCCTCACTGGTTGCTTTCCTTCCTGGAAAATGTCAGCTTGCCTCCTTTCTTGGGGCTTTCATACTTGGTATCCCTTCCAATCTATTTCAGTCAGTGCGGTAGGGTTTTCTATGATTTGCAGTGATGCAAATAATATCTCGATGTCTAGAGCTCCATCACTGGCCTGATATTATGAGAACTATTCTGTCTTACATATTCATGACTGTTCTTTCAACTGGGTCTTATGGCTTATAGATTCCCCTTTCACTTCACTTTGTAGCTTTAAGGGTTTATTTGTCTGAGAGAAAGGAAAGACCAGATCATAGAGAGGTTTTGTGATTCACTAGCGAACCTGAACTTGATCCTGGAGGCTATCAGGTTAAAATAAGAGTGTCTTGGTTAGATTTGCATTTTAGGTAGATTTCTCTGTCACTTATATGGGGGCTAGTTTTATCTCTATTTTATAAATGAGTTTTATGCTTAAGAAGTTCAATAAATATACAGAGTACAAGGTGAAGAAGCCAGACTTGAATCCTGATTTTCCAACTTCAGCTTCACAATTACTCCCTTTAGTAAGTCTAAGGAATGGACCTTCTTAGGCCAAATGTCTGTTTATTCTTTCCTTTAAAGTCATTTACTAAAATGCTTACAATATGTTTTTCTGTATCCTAGGAATAAAGACATAAGGAAGATCCAGTCCATTCCCTTCAGAGTTTACAGTCCTTTTATGTTTTTGCTTCAGTTTGACTTCCAATAAGTCTCTACTTCTCTCCCCACTGAGGTGATTTCTTCCTTTCCCTCTTCTTTCCTGGTGTGAACAGAACAGGGAGGCACAGTATCCTTCTGTAGCATTGGTATGGAAACTGCCCACATTTCAGTTTGAGAGAAGTCTGGCCATTCTTGTGGCAGATAAATTGGGTTGGAAGACAAATAGGAATTTGACCAGCAGCTACACTTGACGTTGTTCCTACATCATGAACAAGTGTTCTAAGGATTTTAGTTACACAAACCATCACAAAGTTTCCAAGAGAAGAGAAACTGAACCAGTGAGGCTATGAACCTCACCCAAAAGGAGCATTTGTCCAGAACACTAAATGGCTTCTTTAATATTTAAAGAGAGGAAAAGAAAACATTCATGCATTCTTAGAGGTTTAAGCATTTTTTTCACTGTGTCATCTCTGAAAATATTGCATTCACCCCAAGGGTCATAATAACATTTTTTGGTTTGAGGACTATTTTGATTATAGGAAAGATGATCTTATACAGTGAACAGTGTCGGGTCATATAGCAGATGCATAATAAATTTAATGATGGAAAGTCATGATTAATAGTGCTAAACACTTAAAAAAGACTTTCAGCTTCCTCAAACCACATTCTTTTTAACCTTGCAAGAACCCTGTGGTTAAATAGAAAGCAGGTAACCATACGACAGCTGGAGAAAACTAAAGCACAGGAGTCTCAAGAATTTGTTTAAATTATTGATAGCTTTGGTGGGATTAAAAGTCAAGTCTGTGAACTTCCAGACTGTATCTTGCCTATTAAATTATACTCATGTGGTCGAGTCAACAAAAGCACAGACTCAGAACTTAGGCAGATCTAGGTACAGACATTTTTGCATACTGCTTTATTTGTACCTTTAATATTCGACATCCTGGTAAAAAATAAAGCACAAAAGGTTAAAAAAATTAAGTGCTGGGTTTTTTCTGTATTCCATATCTAGGTTCACTCTTACTACATTTTAATTTGTATTAAATATTACTTTTTCTTGATCTGGAATATAGAGTCAGGAATGTTGGGTCAGAGAGTTTAAAGTGATATTCATTCAACTTTTTAGATATGACCTTAAGCTCATGTGAAGAATGGATGGACCACTCACATGTATCTTTGAGCTATGCTGCAGTGATAGAAACATCCTAGAGAAGAGAGTCTGATTTCATGTCCTGATTCATTTTTTCCTCTGTGAACTTGGGAAAATTACTCAATATTTTCATACCTAAGGTTCCATATGTATAAAAATTATAGGTTTGAACTCATGAGATGGAAAGGATTAACTGGTAGAATATACAGAAGACACTTAGAAAAGTGCCTATCACATACATGGTTCTCAATAAATGGCAGCTATTATTTTAACTGTTGTAATTACACTAAAGTATCTCTTTCCCTCATGTGTGACAAAGCCACTGAACTCTGGTAACTGGAAGTTGTCTTTTAATTTTAATTATTCTTATCATGCTTAATTATTTCCCCAATGAGGCCACACCATGGCAGCTAGTCCTAAAATATTCCTTCTTCTATTGACCTATCTATATAACTGCCCCATGCCTTATAGACTTCAGACAATTGACAATGGTGAAGACAGCCAAATTTGTTTTAACAAGAAATTTTCCTTTTTAAAACAAATTTAATTTCCTTGGACATTTTTTTTTAATTTTTTTTAATGTTTATTTTTGAGACAGAGAGAGACAGAGCATGAACGGGGGAAGGTCAGAGAGAGGGAGACACAGAATCTGAAACAGGCTCCAGGCTCAGAGCTGTCAGCACACAGCCCGACGTGGGGCTTGAACTCACGGACCGCGAGATCATGACCTGAGCCGGAGTCGGACACTTAACCGACTGAGCCACCCAGGCGCCCCATCCTTGGACATTTATATTTTCCTCTGTTGTGAGAATAGATCATGCCAAGGCCATACTTGGAAAACAATTAGCATGTTGAAATTTTCTCGATTCAATTCATTCAATAAACATCCATTGAGCACCTAATGGTCCCTGCCCTCAAGAAATTTTTAGTTCCATAGGGAGAAAAGCATATCAATAAATAATTCTAACATATATTTCCCTTTTAAAGTTTACTTTGTGATAAAGCTTTGCATACAGTGGTTTGAGAATGTGAACTAGGAAGCAGGTGTGAGGGACAGGGACACTGAACAGAGGAAGAGAAAAAAAAAAATGAAATGTATTATAAAGTTAGCCATTACTTCAGGCAACTGTTGCTTGATTTTATGGAACTGTCCAAAGAATTTTATGAAATATGTCTCAGAGCTATCTGCTCAGAAGACAAAAGGAAGATACATTTGTCCATTCATTCCTATATTACATTGGTCAAGTGTGGCCCCAAAAACCTAACTCTCCTGAAGTTTCTAATTGCATACTGTGAGTGTTGAGCTAATACACATTATCCCATACTCTCACATCAGAGGAACCACAGAACAAAAAGCAAGAAGTACATATCATGAATTCCAAAATAAGTCACTCTCAAGTCTCAGCTTCATGGAGTTTGTCAAAATCTAAGCATATCTGCTTGCCATTACAATGGCTGGTGTAAAATGTGAGGCTTAGAATATGTGCAATTGTGCACAAGGGTTGCCTGATACAATCCACCTCTTGCCTTCCTCCAAACTGCTCAAGCTTTTCATTAAATCCAGTATGTCACAAGGCTTCTGCAAGGGGATGACCAGCCACAATATCTGCAAAGACTTAATACAAGGGATTAGGTGAAAAAACTGAAGTCCTTGTTGTTGCAACTGGCCCCAAGGCAAAAATTGATATTCATTATCTCCCTCCTCCACTATCTGTCTTAGATTTTTCTTATTTTTGTTATCATTCCAATTTATATTTCCTGGAGAAGTTATATAGATCAGCATCCTTGAGACATCTAAGCCCCTAGTTGTCTTTCTTTTGTCAGGAAATGAATGCTTTCTCCTTAGGGCACTAGGGCCTCTGCTCAAGCAGAAGTTAAGGTTGTAAAGATAATACAAGTTCCACAAGTGGTGTTTGAAAATGATGGCGAGAGGGGCCAATCCAACTCCCGTTTCTTGACTGTTTGACCTATCTAGTCAACCTATTGAAAATATAGCCCCCATAAATTTACTGTTGATTCAATACACATACTGTATCCTAGAGGACAGCACCCCAACCCAATACCCCAACACTTGGCCAGTGGCAACCTCAAGCTGGCACCTTAGTTGAGCTTTAACTGGACATTCCACCATTTTAATATGTCATCTGCTTCAGGATAGTGAGATATGTGGTTAGATAAATGGAATTCATTGCCATGCACACAGTGTTGTACCTCTTTTACCACTTTCATCATTTGGTCTGAAAACAACATGTGTGAGATATCCTTTTGATAGATAACTTACTCTATAAGCTCTCAAACAGTGGTGCTGGCCAAACTGTTATTAATAAACAAGGAAAACTCAAATCCAGAATAGATCATTTTGTTAAGGACATATCTCTGCCCTTATTAGGGTGGAAGGGATCAGATATAATCAACTTGTTTCAAGTAGAAGGTTGATTGTACCATTTTAAAAGCCTAACATTGGCCTCTTTGCTGGCATGTTAGTTATTCAGCCATGGCAATAGCTAAATCAGTCTTGATTAGTGGGATCCCATGCTTCAGACCTATGCATAACCTCTATCATTGCCACCGTAGCTACCTTCATGGGTCCTCTGTAGAAAAGATGGGATGCCTGAGGATAGAGACTGGCTGATGTACTGTGTTAGTCTGCCTGACGATTGTCTTCTCTGTGATGGGTGCTCTCTATGGGCATTAATGTTAATACAAAGTTCTCAGACATTGTGCCCTTTCACCAAAAAATCTACCTGCATGCCACTTTCCCAGATTTCACTATACTGGATCTTGCTCCTTCCAAGTGACTTGCCACTGGCCAGCATTCTTCTTACATCCTTACCATGAGCTATTTCTTTTTTTTTTTTTTTTTTTTTTTTTTTTATTTTTGGGACAGAGAGAAACAGAGCATGAACGGGTGAGGGGCAGAGAGAGAGGGAGACACAGAATCGGAAACAGGCTCCAGGCTCCAAGCCATCAGCCCAGAGCCTGACGCGGGGCTCGAACTCACAGACCGCGAGATCGTGACCTGGCTGAAGTCGGACGCTTAACCGACTGCGCCACCCAGGCGCCCCACCATGAGCTATTTCTATAACCACACAAAGGGAATGCCAAGTGCACTACTCAAAGATTTACCCATTTGATGGATGTCCCCACCGCTGTCTTTCAGGACTTTACTGAGTGGGGCTTCAGTTATGCACCATTCAGATTAGAACTAGAATATTTGAATAAATTCATCTGGGAGCTAGTCCTCAGATTTTCTCTCTTTGATCAATTGGCCTTAGGAATCCTTCCATGAGGCATGTTGTGAGTCGAGGAAGAAGTATTTGTTCAATAAACGTAGGTGTATGGGAAACTGGGATAGCAATTCAAAGAATTTACTTGTGCATTCTGGACCTGCCCCGGCCCACTCTTATATATGTACAATGCATCACTACAGTGCACATACAATTGTGTTACTTCATGGGTCTGATACTATCCAGCTCATGATAGACAACTAGGGTTTATAGTATCTTACTTGGTGCCCCATGACCTAACACTCAGTCTTTTCTAGGGTCCATATGAAACTGGGACCTGCATTTCAAAAGATGGGAGTTCCCTACCAGAACAAATATAACCTTCCTTCACATCCCTAAAGGTATAAACCCTGAGTCTCTTAATAGACCTTACCAAAGTCCCCACATTGTAATCCACCATGGGATATTGTATTAGTTATCTAATGGTCGCATATTGCTGTGTAACAAAATACCACAAAATCTAGTGGCTGCAATTATTTTGCCTTCCAACTATCATTTATTAAATCAGATATAAGTAACTAAATTAGCATACCCATATTGCTGGAAGCAATTATAGTCTGAGTGCCTTCTCTCTCACCCATTCTCATTTGTATCACTTGGCATTTGAACAGTAAAGACCTGGGACTCTCTCACCCACTGGGTAGTAAGTCATTTGCTACCATGTGGCCAAGTTTAGCCAGATGGGATGGGTAGTTCCACTCTTCCTTGCAGATGTGATGTACTCCTCCTTTAATCCAATACAAAAGATTGAATGTTTGTCCCTCCTGTGAGGTTTTCATTTCTACAAAAATGGCTATACTTTTAGTCCCTATATTAACCCAAATATATTTTCCATTCATCCCATTCCTGGCTTTATCTGGAGCCAGGGAATCCACACATGGATCACTAATTCTAAGTAACAGTCTTAACAATGGTTCCCCAGGGAACTGCTTATACCCATCAATAAAGTGGCTCAATTTCCTTTTTTTTAAGCTTATTTGCTTATTTTTAGAGAGAGAGAGAGAAAGCTTGAGCAGGGGAGGAGCAGAGAGAGAGGGAGAGAGGGAGAATCCCAAGCAGGTTCTGCACCATCAGTGCAGAGCCCAACGTGGGGCTCAAACTCATGAACTGCAAGATCATGACCTAAGCTGCAATCAAGAGTCAGATGCTCAATCAACTAAATGACCCAGGCTCCCCAAAGTGGCTCATTTTCTTAACTGTATAGCCTCTAGTTTCCATGCTCTCTTGTTCTGTAGCATTTCCCGTGTTTATCATGCATTTTGTGATTAGCAGTCAAACAAGAGTAGCTTTTGTCTCTAAAATCCTATCTGCTCAAATTCCCTTGGTTGGAGCTTCACTTGCGGGCCAAGCACAAAAAATAATAGTAATAAACAAAAATAATCTTGGTTATCTCTTGTCTGGCAGCAATGAAGCAAATAACAAAATTCGCCCTTTGCTGTCAATCTACATATCCTTCTTGGTTCATTTTTTTGTGTCCCCCTAGGCTCCATATCTATCATCTCTAAGTACCATTATGTTTTTCCCAATCACAAAGCACAAAGTTTTTACGACTTCACAAACCAAGGATGACTTAGTAACCATTTCAGGCATAAAAAATTCATTTTCATCTCTTCTCATCTGTGTCACTCTGTTCATGCTGCTAGAATAAAGCACCACACTGGGCAGCTTAAACAACAGAATTTTATTTCTCACAGTTCAGAAGACTGGAAATTCCAAGATGAAGATGCAGCAGATCCAGTGTCTGCTAAGAGCACACTTTGGTGGCTTAGAGGGGGTCGCCTTCTTACTGTGTGTTCACCTGGCCTTTCCTCATTGTGTGCGTGTGTGTGTGTGTGTGTGTGTGTGTGTGTGTAGGGAGAGAGTGTAGGAGCAAGCTCTGGTCTCTCTTCCTTTTCTTATAATGACACTAGTCCCATCTTGAGGACCCCACTCTCAAGATCTCATTTAAACCTAATTACTTCCTAAGGGTCTCACCTCCAAATACAATCACAATGGAAGTTAAAGTTTCAATATGTGAATTTGGGGGAACACAAGGATTCAATCCATAACATCATCTTCACTCTTTTTCCCCGAAAACAGTCTTAGCCACTTCTCCATACAAAGTGAGTCAGGGATAATTTTAGCTATTCTACTTCTGACACCAATAGCACTAATTTATGCTCATGGTGTCTTCTTCAGTGAATTATTTATGTAAACACATTCCAGCCATGTGACCAGCCTCAAACATTGAAAACCCCCCAGGTCCCACTGAAATCAGTTAAAAAGTCATAATTGGTAAGCCCAATTATTATTACTATACAATGCTGACAAGTAATCACATTCTGTCCCCATACAACTCACAGACTCGTGGTTGCAAGATATAATTCATCTCAGTTACTCAACTGTAACTTTAGTTGAGGATCAGAATACTATTCTACAGGCAACTCTGGGGACAAGCATGCAATCTGGTCTGACAGAGACTAACCCATGCTACACACTAGGAGTCAGCCAACTTTTTCTGTAAGGGGCCAGATAGTGAATATTTTAGGGCTTGTGAGCCCTATGTTCTCTGTTGCAACTACTAAACTCAGCTGTCATAGCATGAAAACAGCCATAAACATTGCATCAATGAATGTGCATGGCTGTACTTCAATAAAACTTTATGTAGCAAACTAGGCAATGAATCAGATTTAGCCTAAGTTGGCAGCAAGCCACCCCCTGTACACCATCACTTTTACTTGTATCGGTGCCTTCTCTGAATTTAACACAGAGGAACATCTTAGTAATTGTAATGCTATAACTTGTCGGCGGTTATGAGCAGCCTAGAGGTTACCTGTGCACTTACCACTGACAATGCCATCTGTACTGTTCCTGACTGATGAGTGAGCCAGCTCTATGATCCAATTCTGAGAAGTGGCTTTTAAGAACCACTTCTGTGCCAGTTTTCTTAGTTTGGACTTCCTGAAAGCAGAGGCTGAGACAGGGACTTGGGTGAGGATAGTTCATTTGGGACATGATCCCAGGACATAAGAATGAGGTAGGAGGAGAGAGACAAGGAAAGAGGAGCACTATTAAAGTCTCTTCAGTGGGTAGTGAGGGTGTCAAGGACATGCAATCTAGATGTCCTAGAATTGTCATTGGTACAAAGAATAGGTGGTTGTAGTCCTTAGATCCTAGCTCTCAGCCCACGTTTGTTGACAAATATTAACTACCCTGAATTTCCGGACTGAGCTTGTGCATGGGCCCAGCAGGGTCTTACAGACCCCTGCAGGGCTGGAGAAAACCCTCAAACAGAAACTGAAAGGATGCATAGTGCACTTCGAGATAGGAAGTTTTCAGGGAAAGGTGACTCAAAGGTTGTGCCAAACTATCATCACAGTGAGGGCTGAGATCAGAGGGACAGTGGCCCAGGGTGCCAGATATATAAAGGGTGAGATGGCACAGAAAGGAGAATTCACTTGTAGCACCAAGTAATAACCATCTAAATAAGTGGAAGTTTCAGAGGACTGAAGTACCAAGAAAAGAGGTGGTGTAGTCTGGCAGATCAAAAGGGTGGAAAACCATTCCACCCAGGGCAGGGTGCCAAAGCTAAGACCAAGTGTCTATACTGGCTTTCACTTCCCAGGTCACAATTACATCCAATTGTATGACCCATGGTTTTAATCCACTTTAAAACAAAGCAGGGGACACCTGGTTGGCTCAGTTGGTTAAGTGTCTGACTTCAGCTCAGGTCATGATCTCATGGTTCGTGGGTTCAAGTCCCACATCAGGCTCTGTGCTGACAGCTCAGAGCCTAGAGCCTGCTTCAGTTTCTGTGTCCCACTTACTCTCTGCCCGTCCCCTGCTTGCACACTGTCTCTCTCTATCTCTCGAAAATAAATAAACATTAAAAACTTAAAAAAAAAAAAACAGATTCAAGGCAGTTTCTACCTCTGGGTTCAAAATGAGGAGCACCTACTATCTTCTCAGATGTCTCTATGAAGCCAGAGAAGCTCAGGCCTGTCCTACTGCCCAGAGGGACTCTTTCCTCTGCCAAACGAGCCAGCCCTGAGAGTCAGCCCCTCACAGCCTCTCTTCTGAAACCAATAAACCTGTAGTTAGAAAGCCAGAAGCTCCTGCTTCTATTTTATTTTCAATTATACTCCCATAGAGCCTCAGGAGAAATTTAAGATGAGATAAAGAGAAAGTTCAAGAACCTATGTTAGCATTTTGATATACAAACCCAAGATAAGCCTCAAAATAAACAAACCAAAAAAATCATTAAGAATAAGATACTTAGTATACCTTGTATTCAAAAATGAAAAAAAAGCTAGGGGCACCTGGGTGGCTCAGTTAAAAATTCAGCTTTGGCTCAGGTCATGATCTTACAGTTTGTGAGTTCAAACCCTGCATCGAGCTCTATGCTGACAGCTCAGAACATGGAGCCTGCTTTGGATTCTGTGTCTCCCTCTCTCTTCCCCTTCCCCATTCACATTCTCTCTCTCCCTCTCCTTCTCTCTCTCTCTCTCTCTCAAAAATAAATAGACATGAAAAAAAAATAAGACACTTCTTATAATTTTGTGTTTAAAAATGAAAAAAAAAATACTAGGGGCACCTAGTTGGCTCAGTCAGTTAAACATATGACTTCAGCTCAGTTCATGATCTTGCAGTTTGTGAGTTCGAGCCCCATGTCAGGCTCTGTGCTGAAAGCTCAGAGCCTGGAGCCTGCTTTGGATTCTGGGTCTCCATCTTTCTCTGCCCCTCCCCTGCTCACACTATCTCTCTAAAAAGTAAATAAACATTAAAAAAAAGGTTTTTTTTAAAGTATATATTGCCTTTTTTAAAAAAATTAATTAAAAAAGCTTTAATAGTATAATAAAAAATGAAAAAAAACTAGAATAAACCTAAATGCCAAAATTTAAATAAATTGGCACGTAAGTTGTTGAATAGTCATATTTGAAAATATTACACACTATTCAACTCACATTTCAAAAATACATAAGGATATTAAAAATGCTCACAGTATAAATGCAAATGTGAAAAGGCAGAATATAAAAGGCAAATACTAGTATAGCTTCTTCATTTTAGGTGAATAAGGAGGTATACTTTCTTTTTACTATAGGCTTCTTGCTGAGGGGCTTCCAAGAACACCATAATGAAGCAGAAGGAGATTGTTCACAGAAATGATCACCTGAAGAAGATTGAGCCAAGGAACCTTGCTGGTGGATTCCCAGACTCACATGCCTCTAAGACTGAAGAACTGAGACATTTTGTCCTGGTCACTGACCACAAACCAGAGGTAAAGAACACACAAGGCCTCAGATGACTCAGAACCAGGCCCTTCCGAAATGTCCACTGAGCTTATCAGAGTCTTTGTGGCACAGAATGGACAATAGTATAGGAGTGTGATGACTTGTTGTCCTAA
This sequence comes from Lynx canadensis, assembly GCF_007474595.2. NCBI lineage: Eukaryota > Metazoa > Chordata > Mammalia > Carnivora > Felidae > Lynx > Lynx canadensis. The sequence goes on from NC_044309.1 coordinate 61,584,266, forward strand.
ATAATGTTGAGAAAACTGGGGCACTTTCACAAATATAGAAACAGAAGTAAGAAAAGTCTTTCATGGCATAGGAATGCATCTAGCAGTGACTAATGTCTTGTGGTTCTTTCTAGGATAATAAAATGTAATGTCTACAGAGTTTGGCCTGAAAATGATTTCAGCTATTTCAGGAACACAGTCTTGGACAATTTATTGACACCCTGGCAAAAGAAGGATCATTCTCAAATCAGTAAATCAGTCTTCAGAAGGTAAGGAATCCTGATTTTGTGAAATAAAGACAGCATCACAGATCTGAAGGGAATCCAAGCCTGAACAAGAAGAAGAAAGGGAAAACAAAATTTGTAGGCGAGGATTTTGAAAAAAAGATTGGATGGAAATTTTGTAATTGGACGATCCTCATCTGTGGGGTGGAGGTGGGGCTGGCAGCATTCAATTTCATTTTGAATTCCTGAAGTGATTGAAACTGTCTCCTCCTTAATTTGACTTTTTCCAGGCCTCTCCTTGGGGTTTCACACACAGTCTTAGGAGCACTGACAGTGGCAGACGGATAAATTAGAAGCCCCACAACACCTCTGAAACCGTTAGATGGAAATTCTCCTTTATTTTGGTTAGATCTAGCATCCCTTTAATTCAAGAACCATTTTGGACTCTGGTAGAAAGTCTAACAATTACTTTATTCCTGGCCTGGGACTGTTTCTGCTCCTGAAATTCATGGAATTCCTAGATTCTGTGGGTGAAAAAAAATTGCATCAGAAACATGATAAAAAAGGAATCTATTTTTTTTAAATACAAAGCCTGTCACTTGAAATGTTTCAAGTGTCAGGATAGACAGGTCCTAAGTGAAGGAAATTGAAATTACCATGTATTTGTATTAGACTTTTTAAAAAAAAATTAATATTCTTCCAGTGATATTTTGTTCACAATGATTTGATAAGACTGTCTTGTATTTATTATATTGGCAACATCTTTAGACAGCAGGACCCAGGAGTGATACATCCTTGCACTACCCTTAGAATCAAGAACCGCCAGTAGTTCTCTGATCAATGTTGTCTCTCACATTTTGACAAAATGTCTCTTTCATTTAGTGTGAATCTGTTTTAAGTTGAAGAACAGGCAACATTATCAATCTTGCCTGGAGCAAATGAGTACACGGGGAAAAAATGAGATGCTATTAATAATCTACAGAAACACTGCAGTTTTATGAAGTCATCCACTCTCTTGACGAAGAGAGAAGAATCCAATTTAACTACTGACCATTACCTAATGAAGAGCTGCTAAAACAAACCAACAGGAACTGGTCATTGCAACATACAACAGTTAGCAATTTAGTACTCTGAGAAAGTATCTAAGTAAATTACTGGCCATCACATTTTAGTGCCAAATGCTCAGAATTCTTGTTTACTATCTATTCCAGAGAATATAGTCCTTCATTTACTATTTTCAATGATATCTCTAAAATAGAACAACAGCAACAACTCAAAGTGTCAAAAGTGAGCTGTTCATCAAGAAACATACACATACTACTTGGTGATGGTACTCCAGATGATTTGGGAAATTTGTTCAGGTCAGTGATTTTTCAAGGCACAGATTTACTCCCATTTTCATCCAGTAAATAGTTGCCATTGATAAAGAGTCAACAGTCTGTCAAGAATGTTCAAGCTATGTTATATAATACAACATGCCTTTCACAGGGGGGAAACCAAGAAATAACTTATGCGAACTCCTTGATTTCATCATACAAGACAAGCACAGAAGTACCACCCATGCCTCTGAGAACATTGGACCATGCCCCTTTGAAAAAGCTTTGGCTCCTTTATCAAGAGCAATCTTCCTCTGGCAGTCGAGGACGCCTGTGTACATGAGGTCAGTTCCTTGGCATCCTGACTGCATCATCATTTAGCCACAAAGAGTGTCAAATGGAAAGGAAGTCAACGCAGCAACCGTTGTGACAGATTGTGGGATCATACATCTGATAAAGATGTAAGTATCCTAGGGATCTGGTAGCATTCCTTTGCAGGGTCATAGACACCGAAGTAGCAGCTCAGTAGATGATAGTGGCCTGCACAGACACATTAAAGCCTTGGTAGCCCTTAATCCCATCAGATTTGTATATCTTAACTAAGCAGTCACCCAGGCCCCGGGGTTCCCTTTCAGCTCCAGCTTTGCCCACATCAGCTGCTAGGCAGGTAAGGGTAAAATCAAGAGGATACACAAAACAATGATGGGGCCCCAGCTACCAGATTCTGGGCAAAGGAACCTGATGCCGGATTCCGGGCAAAGAAGTGCCAAAACTGGGTTCTCTCGTCCACACCACCCACGAAGATCTGCTTGTGTTTATCTTTGAAGGTGAAGTTGAGAACCTGGTTGGGGAAGTATGTGACGATATATATTGGCCAGGTTACCCTGCCAGGAGGACGGGACTCCCTGCTCCTTGGAGATATGAACCACACAGTCCATAATGCCCTTGTATTGCTTATCTATGGGGATTTGCAATGCTGACATGCTGCACCTGCAGCAGCAGCTTGACCCACTCAGCGGGCGCTACCCTGGTCTTGGAGACGGCCACAGTCACTCCACCCAGCAGGAAGTCCTTGGCAAAGGACACAGTGGCATCTGTTATGTCGAAAGGAAAGAGGAGGCAGGCAACCGCAGAACTGCGGCAGGAACCGGCAGGGACTCCGGGACTCTGGGCTGCTTGTACTCATTTGCTCCGCAATTTATTCTACATTTGTTCACAAATAAAGTAAAACAGAGTAAAAATTAAACAAGTAAGCTAACAATGAAGTGCCTATAATGTGATGGAAAAGAGTTGTCATAGAAGGTACTGGAGAGATGACTACTTGTCAATCTCATTGAAAAAGGACCTCATGATTTAATAAGGCTGTAACACTATATCCTCCATACACCATACCAGGTGGGATATGGTTAGTGCCACAGAGAAACTCCAAACTATGTATGCCGAAAGGGATGAACAATGAAGGGAGTATTTTTAAATGGCGCTGACCAAAGAGCAAGATTTCAGTGGTCAGTGAGGGCATTCTGGGTGGGACATACTCTGGGCAATGATATAGAAGCAGGAGAGTGCACAGTATACTTTGAGATTAGCCAGGAAAGTCATGTCGGTTTCTATAGGAAAGTAATGGGAGATGAGATGGAACATGTATTGGTTGGTATTTACCCTTTTGCAAAAAATAAATAAGTAAATTAGAGAATCTAATTCAACTAATGGCTACTAGAGGAATAGATAATATATAAAACATTATGATGAGTTACATAAAAGAATTAGTGCTGGACAAAATTGTCAAGGGGATCAAATTTGTCTTTGGTTCCCACACTCTACCCCCTTCAGGACCTTAATGGTTTCCTTAATCCTCTCAAAAATCTACTTGTAGCTCCTCACTTCTTAGGTAATCGCAAAATTCTGGTTAGCGTCTACCACTGTTCCCTCAGAGAGGCTCTGTATGTTTTAGTTAGAATAAAAGGGTTATTAAGGATGAAACAGGAAATTCAAGCATAAATTAGTGGATGAAGAAGAATTAGGGAAGATATTAATTAACCTTCCCAGATTCCTAAAATCAGTTACTACATATAGGGTTAAGGTTTGCTCTAACGATTACCTGGGATCTTAATCTTTAAGATAGAATTATTTTTCCCCCACTGCTATGGAAATCCTCCTTGGAGTAAATTTCTGACATTGTCTAATTAAGGAAGAAATTTTTAAATGCCTGCTAAGGGAAGTTGGAACATTTACGGCTGTTTGGTTAGTCCATATCCATTATGAATTAATTTTGCCCCTTCCGTAGTAGCTAGAGCACATAAACTGATTTATCCAGCCTCCCTTATAGCTTCCTTCTGGCTAAAGAGACTGAAGCAGAAGTCTGTTGAGGAACATCTAGGAAACTTGTGCTTCATTGATAAAGAGGACAGTTGGTACAGCCTCTTCAAGACTTAAACATGAACCTAATGCCTGAAACAGCGGCAGTTGTCCCATAAAAATGAAGATAAAGTCAAGAAAACTTCAGAAATGCCAAATCTGATGGCTTTGAACTGCTGAACCAACACTAACTGCCACATATTTCTTGTTATGGGAGAAGAGATGCTCTTTTTACTCAAACCGTTGTTAGCTGGATTTTCTGTTACAGCTGAAAGTACTCCTAACAATGAAAGGCCAACATCAGAATCAACTGAAAAATTTTTTTAATATGTATTCATCTCAGGGTTGGGATCAGGATGCAGTGGGACTGAGACATGGTACATAAGACCATGAGCATGCCATTCCAATTGCTACGGATCCCTCACTTAATCCTTCTATTTATGGATCAATTTTAGGCTTAGGAAGGAGTATCTCAGGTTTTTTTTTCTTTTTCTTTTAATTTTATTTTTTTTAATTTACATCCAAATTAGTTAGCATATAGTACAACAATCATTTCAGGAGTAGATTCCGTAATGCCCCTTACCATTTAGCCCACCCCCCCTCCCACAACCCCTCCTGAAACCCTCAGTTTGTTCTCCATATTTAAGAGTCTTTTATGATTTTGTTCCTCTCCCTGTTCTTATATTATTTTACTTCCCTTCCCTTATGTTCATCTGTTCTGTGTCTTAAAGTCCTCATATGAGTGAAGTCATATGATATTTGTCTTTCTCTGACTGACTAATTTCACTCACCATAATACCCTCTAGTTCCATCCACATAGATGCAAATGGCAAGATTCCATTCTTTTTGATTACCAAGTAATACCCCATTGTATATATATACCACATCCTCTTTATCCATTCATCCATTGATGGGCATTTGGGCTCTTTCCATACTTTGGTTATTGTTGATAGTGCTGCGATAAGCATTGGGGTGCATGTGTCATCTTTGAAACAGCATACCTGTATCCCTTGGATAAATACCTAGTAGTGCAATTTCTGGGTTGTAGGGTCATTCTATTTCTTTATTATTATTTTTATTATTTTTTTTAATATATGAAATTTATTGTCAAATTGGTTTCCATACAACACCCAGTGCTCATCCCAAAAGGTGCCCTCTTCAATGCCCATCACCTACCCTCCCCTCCCTCCCACCCCCCACCAACCCTCAGTTTGTTCTCAGTTTTTAAGAGTCTCTTGTGCTTTGGCTCTCTCCCACTCTAGCCTCATTTTTTTTCCTTCCCCTCCCCCATGGGTTTCTGTTAAGTTTCTCAGGATCCACATAAGAGTGAAAACATATGGTATCTGCCTTTCTCTGTATGGCTTATTTCACTTAGCATCACACTCTCCAGTTCCATCCACGTTGCTACAAAAGGCCATATTTCATTCTTTATCATTGCCACGTAGTACTCCATTGTGTATATAAACCACAATTTCTTTATCCATTCATCAGTTGATGGACATTTAGGCTTTTTCCACAATTTGGCTATTGTTGAGAGTGCTGCTATAAACATTGGGTTTATATTGCTATAAACATTGGTTGGGAGTGCTGCTATAAACAAGTACCCCTATGCATCAATACTCCTGTATCCCTTGGGTAAATTCCTAGCAGTACTACTGCTGGGTCATAGGGTCGGTCTATTTTTAATTTTTTGAGGAACCTCCATACTGTATTCCAGAGTGGCTGCACCAGCTTGCATTCCCACCAGCAGTGCAAAAGAGATCCTCTTTCTCCGCATCCTCGCCGACATCTGTTGTTGCCTGAGTTGTTAATGCTAGCCATTCTGACAGGGGTGAGGTGGTATATCATTGTGGTTTTGATTTGTATTTCCCTGATGATGAGTGATATTGAGCATTTTTTCATGTGTCGGTTGGCCATCTGGCTATCTTCTTTGGAGAAGTGTCTATTCTTGTCTTTTGCCCATTTCTTCACTGGATTATTTGATTTTGGGTGTTGAGTTTGATAAGTTCTTTATACATTTTGGATACTAACCCTTTATCTGATATGTCATTTGCAAATATCTTCTCCCATTCCATCAGTTGCCTTTTAGTTTTGCTGATTGTTTCCTTTGCTGTGCAGAAGCTTTTTATTTTGATGAGGTCCCAGTAGTTCATTTTTGCCTTTGTTTCCCTTGCCTCCAGAGACGTGTTGAGTAAGAAGTTGCTGCAGCCAAGATCAAGGAGATTTTTGCCTGCTTTCTCCTCGAGAATTTTGATGGCTTCCTGTCTTACATTGAGGTCTTTCATCCGTTTTGAGTTTATTTTTGTGTATGGTGTAAGAAAGTGGCCCAGGTTGATTTTTCTCCAATGTCGCTGTCCAGTTTTCCCAGCACCACTTGCTGAAGAGACTGTCTTTATTCCATTGGATATTCTTTCCTGCTTTGTCAAAGATTAGTTGGCCATACATTTGTGGGTCCATTTCTGGGTTCTTGGGAGTATCTCAGTTTTTACCAAAATCTTTATTAACCAAAGGTCTGTATTCTAAGTTGTCCAGAGAAGCTCAGAAATATCCACTTTGTCATGAAGCACATTTATCAACATCATTCATAAGCAAAATTGGAAGGATGAATAATTTTTGAATACCTCCTAGGTACACATATTTTGCTATTGGTTTTACATATATTATGCCACACATTCCATGCAGCTTGGGGAGATAAGTCTTTATCTTTACCAGACTCTCTTACTCCTCTTCTGATGAAGAATCTGAGAGCCAAGAGCTCAAGTGATTTGTCCTTACTCCTCTAGTCAAAGACAGAACCAACATTAAAACTCAGATATGCTTATATTCTTTCCATTATTATAATGTCTCCTCTGTAATTTTAAATCTCAATGCTTTAGTTCTTTATAGTCATTGAATTGCAAAATAGTAGAAAATTTAAAAATATGAGAATCGTAAGATCTTTTAAAAAGAAAATGAAGACAGAATACTGTATAAACTCAGCTTCCAAACTAGCTCCTCTTGCTCCACGTTTCTTATACAAAACCAATATTTTAGTAGCTTTCTGTTTCAATACAATTCATACTGCTATTCGCTTCCTGGTATTTCAAGTCACAAGTGGTTCATAATCAATTCAATACAAATTTGGGGAGCATGATATGGTAATGTCTCTCTAACTATAAAATTTGTGATTCATAGAGCTCATTTTAGAGCTTAATTCTGAAGGGGGGGAAACTGAGCTCCAGAGAGTTTCAGTGAATAGCTCCAGGTCCCATAGTTATTTCATGATATAACTAAGTTATCACACATATCTTGATATCTAGAGTAATACTGTTTTTATTATGCCATAATTCTGAATCTTCTACTTGCTGTCTGTGTACCTTTGGCAAGCCACTTAACCTCTTAAACTTCCTTTTTTCCCCCCTTCTCCAAAGGAGATGATAGTAATATTTTTTGTGATATATATTGTGAGAGCTGTTCCTTTTCTACCTCCAAATAAACCTCTGATTTCAATTTCTTCCACACAGCTTTAGTAGCAACCCATTTCTCAGGAGTGTATCATTATTAGTCTAAATCAAGCTTCGGGAGCCATCCCCTTGTTAGTAGTTCATATAGGGGTGGACATAGGACCTAATTCTGACCATCGATACTTGAGAGGACATCTGCTGAGGAAATCAATCTGCCAGTAAAATCTTAGTATAACTGAAAAAGATACTACCAAAAAGAGGGGAGAAAGAAAGAAAATTACAGGCCAATATATCTCATTAACATAAACATAAAATTTCTTAACAAAATAGTTCTTGAGCAAATCCACCAGTATGTGCAAGGGATAATACATCACGTCCTCGTGAGATTTATCTCAGGAATGCAATATCGATTGAATGTTTGAAAATTGATTTGCAGAACTTGCCCTATTAACTAAACAAAGGAGTAAAGAACATATTACCATTTCAGTAGTTGCAGAAAAATTATTTAGTTAATTCAGCAACTACTCATGATAAAAACTCTCAGCAAGTAAGTAAAAAAATGAAACTCCTCGATCTAATGAAGGGCAATTACAAAAACTGCACAACTTTGTGTGTGTGTGTGTGTGTGTGTGTGTGTGTATGAAGATACGTATAGTATATATATGTACAAGATTATACATGATGGTAAAATTAATTTCCCCCTTATGATCAGGATGTCCAATCTCATCACTACTCATTAAGTATTATAATGTGATTCCAAAATTGTATAGCAGAAGGGAAAGAAAGCCAGCATACAGATTGGAAAGGAAGAAGCAAACCTGATGCGTTTTCAGATGACATCATTGACTACATAGAAAATCCTAAGGAACTTACAAAACGATTTATAGAACTAATAAGTGAATTATAAAGCTCATAGAATACAAGTTAAAATATAAAAATCAATTTTATTTTTATATACCAAGAGAAAATAATTGAAAATTAAATTAACATTCCATTTACAATAGTATCAAGTAACACAAATCATTTAGGAATAAATTTAACAAAAGATATGCAGAATGTTATCACTGTAAAGAATACAATATTGCTGACCAAATATAAAGAAGACCCAAATAAATGGAGAAATACCCCATATTCATAAGTTAGAATACTTATTATCATAAAGATAATAATTCTTGTCAAATTAATCTCTAGACTCAACATAATCCATGTCACAAATCTAGCAGGGTTTTTTTTGTAGAAACACAAAAGCTGGTTATAAAAAATGTACAGAGCTCAAAGAACCTAGAATATTCAAAGCAAGCCTGCAAAAGTACAAGGTTGTAGGATTTACATTATCTGATTTCAAGACTTACTGCACAAGTGCAGTACTAAAGAGAGTATGGTATTGGCCAAACCAGAGAGAGAGAGAACAATGGTATAAAAGAGAAGGCTCCAAAATAAACACACACCTACACAGACATTTGATTTTCTGCAAAGTTGCCAAAGCAATCCAATAGGGGAAAGAGTGGCTTTTTAACACATAGTGCTGGAACCGCTAAGTATCCTTATGGAAAAAGAAACTTGACTGCTTTTTTATACCACACTCAAAAATTAAGTAGACCTTAAAGGAAAACATAGGAGAACATAGTTACCACTTTGGTGTAAGCAATGGTTTATCAGGAAGAACACAAAAAGCAGTGAGCCAAGAATGTAACAATATTTACATTTTACCAAAATGAAAAACGTACGCACAACAAAAGATGCCATTACAAAAAATGAGTAGACTAGTCTAGAAAAAATATTCACAAGGCTGGCATTTAGGATATATAAAGAAACCATACAACTTTATAATAAAAGGACAAACAGTAAAAGTTCTTAATCAACAAAAAAGTTGAACACTTTACAAAATAATGTGTACAAATAACCAGTAAGTAAATTTTAAAAGCAGTTGACGTTATTAGCCAGGAAAGAAATGTAAATCAAAGTCACAATGAAATAAAGCTGCTAGCAAAGCCAAGAATTTTTTCAATATATGAAATTTATTGTCAAATTGGTTTCCATACAACACCCAGTGCTCATCCCAAAAGGTGCCCTCCTCAATACCCATCACCCACCCTCTCCTCCCTCCCACCCCCCATCAACCCTCAGTTTGTTCTCAGTTTTTAACAGTCTCTTATGCTTTGGCTCTCTCCCACTCTAACCTCTTTTTTTTAATTTTCCTTCCCCTCCCCCATGGGTTTCTGTTAAGTTTCTCAGGATCCACATAAGAGTGAAAACATATGGTATCTGCCTTTCTCTGTATGGCTTATTTCACTTAGCATCACACTCTCCAGTTCCATCCACGTTGCTACAAAAGGCCATATTTCATTCTTTATCATTGCCACGTAGTACTCCATTGTGTATATAAACCACAATTTCTTTATCCATTCATCAGTTGATGGGCATTTAGGCTCTTTCCATAATTTGGCTATTGTTGAGAGTGCTGCTATAAACATTGGGGTACAAGTGCCCCTATGCATCAGTACTCCTGTATCCCTTGGGTAAATTCCTAGCAGTGCTGTTGCTGGGTCATAGAGTAGGTCTATTTTTAGTTTTTTGAGGAAACTACACACTGTTTTCCAGAGTGGCTGCACCAATTTGCATTCCCACCAATAGTGCAAGAGGGTTCCCGTTTCTCCACATCCTCTCCAGCATCTATAGTCTCCTGATTTGTTCATTTTGGCCACTCTGACTGGCGTGAGGTGATACCTGAGTGTGGTTTTGATTTGTATTTCCCTGATGAGGAGCGACGTTGAGCATCTTTTCATGTGCCTGTTGGCCATCCGGATGTCTTCTTTAGAGAAGTGTCTATTCATGTTTTCTGCCCATTTCTTCACTGAGTTATTTGTTTTTCGGGTGTAGAGTTTGGTGAGCTCTTTATAGATTTTGGATACTAACCGTTTGTCCGATATGTCATTTGCAAATATCTTTTCCCATTCGGTTGGTTGCCTTTTAGTTTTGTTGGTTGTTTCCTTTGCTGTGCAGAAGCTTTTTATCTTCATAAGGTCCCAGTAGTTCATTTTTGCTTTTAACTCCCTTGCCTTTGTGGATGTGTCAAGTAAGAAATTGCTAAGGCTGAGGTCGGAGAGGTCTTTTCCTGCTTTCTCCTCTAGGGTTTTGATGGTTTCCTGTCTCACATTCAGGTCCTTTATCCATTTTGAGTTTATTTCTGTGAATGGTGTGAGAAAGTGGTCTAGTTTCAATCTTCTTCATGTTGCTGTCCAGTTCTCCCAGCACCATTTGTTAAAGAGACTGTCTTTTTTCCATTGGATGTTCTTTCCTGCTTTGTCAAAGATTAATTGGCCATACGTTTGTGGGTCTAGTTCTGGGGTTTCTATTCTATTCCATTGGTCTATGTGTCTGTTTTTGTGCCAATACCATGCTGTCTTGATGATGACAGCTTTGTAGTAGAAGCTAAAGTCTGGGATTGTGATGCCTCCCGCTTTGGTCTTCTTCTTCAAAATTACTTTGGCTATTCGGGGTCTTTTGTGGTTCCATATGAATTTTAGGATTGCTTGCTCTAGTTTCGAGAAGAATGCTGCTGCAATTTTGATTGGGATTGCATTGAATGTGTAGATAGCTTTGGGTAGTATTGACATTTTGACAGTATTTATTCTTCCAATCCATGAGCATGGAATGTTTTTCCATTTCTTTATATCTTCTTCAATTTCCTTCATAAGCTTTCTATACTTTTCAGCATACAGATCTTTTACACCTTTGGTTAGATTTATCCCTAGGTATTTTATGATTCTTGGTGCAATTGTGAATGGGATCAGTTTCTTTATTTGTCTTTCTGTTGCTTCATTATTAGTGTATAAGAATGCAACTGATTTCTGTACATTGATTTTGTATCCTGCAACTTTGCTAAATTCATGTATCAGTTCTAGCAGACTTTGGTGGAGTCTATCAGATTTTCCATGTATAATATCATGTCATCTGCAAAAAGTGAAAGCTTAACTTCATCTTTGCCAATTTTGATGCCTTTGATTTCCTTTTGTTGTCTGATTGCTGATCCTAGAACTTCCAACACTATGTTAAACAACAGCGGAGAGAGTGGACATCCCTATCGTGTTCCTGATCTCAGGGAAAAAGCTCTCAGTTTTTCTCCATTGAGGATGATGTTGGCTGTGGGCTTTTCATAAATGGCTTTTATGATCTTTAAGTATGTTCCTTCTATCCCGACTTTCTCAAGGGTTTTTATTAAGAAATGTTGCTGAATTTTGTCAAATGCCTTTTCTGCATCGATTGACAGGATCATATGGTTCTTTTCTTTTATTTATGTGATGTATCACGTTGATTGATTTGCGAATGTTGAACCAGCCCTGCATCCCAGGAATGAATCCCACTTGATCATGGTGAATAATTCTTTTTATATGCTGTTGAATTCGATTTGCTAGTACCTTATTGAGAATTTTTGCATCCATATTCATCAGGGATATTGGCCTGTAGTTCTCTGTTTTTACTGTGTCTCTGTCTGGTTTAGGAATCAAAGTAATACTGGCTTCATAGAATGAGTCTGGAAGTTTTCCTTCCCTTTCGATTTTTTGGAATAGCTTGAGAAGGATAGGTATTATCTCTGCTTTAAACGTCTGGTAGAACTCCCCTGGGAAGCCATCTGGTCCTGGACTCTTATTTGTTGGGAGATTTTTGATAACCGATTCAATTTCTTCTCTGGTTATGGGTCTGTTCAAGCTTTCTGTTTCCTCCTGATTGAGTTTTGAAAGTGTGTGGGTGTTTAGGAATTTGTCCATTTCTTCCAGGTTGCCCAGTTTGTTGGATATTATTTTTCATAGTATTCCCTGATAATTGCTTGTATCTCTGAGGGATTGGTTGTAATAATTCCATTTTCATTCATGATTTTATCTCTTTGGGTCATCTCCCTTTTCTTTTTGAGAAGCCTGGCTAGAGGTTTATCAATTCTGTTTATTTTTTCAAAAAACCAACTCTTGGTTTCGTTGATCTGCTCTACAGTTTTTTTAGATTCTATATTGTTTATTTCTGCTCTGATCTTTATTATTTCTCTTCTTCTGCTGGGTTTAGGCTATCTTTGCTGTTCTGCTTCTATTTCCTTTAGGTGTGCTGTTAGATTTTGTATTTGGGATTTTTCTTGTTTCTTGAGATAGGCCTGGATTGCAATGTATTTTCCTCTCAGGACTGCCTTCGCTGCATCCCAAACCGTTTGGATTGTTGTATTTTCATTTTTGTTTGTTTCCATATATTTTTTGATTTCTTCTCTAATTGCCTGGTTGACCCACTCATTCTTTAGTAGGGTGTTCTTTAACCTCCATGCTTTTGGAGGTTTTCCAGACTTTTTCCTGTGGTTGATTTCAAGCTTCATAGCATTGTGGTCTGAAAGTATGCATGGTATGATTTCAATTCTTGTATACTTATGAAGGGCTGTTTTGTGACCCAGTATGTGATCTATCTTGGAGAATGTTCCATGTGCACTCGAGAAGAAAGTATATTCTGTTGCTTTGGGATGCAGAGTTCTAAATATATCTGTCAAGTCCATCTGATCTAATGTATCATTCAGGGCCCTTGTTTCTTTATTGACCGTGTGTCTAGATGATCTACCCATTTCTGTAAGTGGAGTGTTAAAGTCCCCTGCAATTACCACATTCTTATCAATAAGGTTGCTTATGTTTGTGAGTAATTGTTTTATATATTTGGGGGCTCCGGTATTCGGTGCCTAGACATTTATAATTGTTAGCTCTTCCTGATGGATAGACCCTGTAATTATTATATAATGCCCTTCTTCATCTCTTGTTACAGCCTTTAATTTAAAGTCTAGTTTGTCTAAGTATGGCTACTCCAGCTTTCTTTTGACTCCCAGTGGCATGATAAATAGTTCTCCATCCCCTCACTCTCAATCTGAAGGTGTCCTCAGGTCTAAAATGAGTCTCTTGTAGATAGCAAATAGATGGGTCTTGTTTTTTTTATCCATTCTGATACCCTATGTCTTTTGGTTGGCGCATTTAACCCATTTACATTCAGTGTTATTATAGAAAGATACGGGTTTAGAGTCATTGTGATGTCCGTAGGTTTCATGCTTGTAGTGATGTCTCTGGTACTTTGTCTCACAGGATCCCCCTTAGGATCTCTTGTAGGGCTGGTTTAGTAGTGATGAATTCCTTCAGTTTTTGTTTGTTTGGGAAGACCTTTATCTCTCCTTCTATTCTAAATGACAGACTTGCTGGATAAAGGATTCTCAGCTGCACATTTTTTTCTGTTCATCACATTGAAGATCTCCTGCCATTCCTTTCTGGCCTGCCAAGTTTCAGTAGAGAGATCGGTCACGAATCTTATAGGTCTCCCTTTATATGTTAGAGCATGTTTATCTCTAGCTGCTTTCAGAATTTTCTCTTTATCCTTGTATTTTGCCAGTTTCACTATGATATGTCATGCAGAAGATCGATTCAAGTTATGTCTGAAGGGAGTTCTCTGTGCCTCTTGGATTTCAGTGACTTTTTCCTTCCCCAGATCAGGGAAGTTCTCAGCTATTATTTCTTCAAGTACACCTTCAGCACCTTTCCCTCTCTCTTCCTCCTCTGGAATACCAATTATGCGTAGATTATTTCTCTTTAGTGCATCACTTATTTCTCTAATTTTCCCCTCATACTCCTAGATTTTTTTATCTCTCTTTTTCTCAACTTCTTCTTTTTCCATAATTTTATCTTCTAGTTCACCTATTCTCTCCTCTGCCTCTTCAATCCGAGCCATGGTTGTCTCCATTTTATTTTGCAGCTCATTAATAGCATTTTTTAGCTCCTCCTGGCTGTTCCTTAGTCTCTTGATCTCTGTAGCAATAGATTCTCTGCTCTCCTTTATACTGTTTTCAAGTCCAGCGATTAACTTTATGACTATTATTCTAAATTCACTTTCCGTTATATTGTTTAAATCGTTTTTGATCAGTTTGTTAACTGTCATTATTTCCTGGAGGTTTTTTTGAGGGGAATTTTTCCGTTTCGTCATTTTGGATAGTCCCTGTAGTGATGCGGAACTGCGGGGCACTTCCCCTGTGGTGTCTCGAATAACTTGTGTTGGTGGGAGGGTCACAGTCAGACCTGATGTCTGCCCCCAGCCCACTGCTGGGGCCACAGTCAGACTGGTGTGAACCTTCTCTTCCCCTCTCCTAGGGGCGGGATTCACTGTGGGGTGGCGTGGCCCGTCTGGGCTACTTGCACACTGCCAGGCTTGTGGTGCTGGGGATCGGGCGTATTAGCTGGGGTGGATCGGCAAGGTGCACAGGGGTGGGAGGGGCAGGCTCAGGTCTCTTTTCCTTTGGAGATCCGCTTCAGGAGGGGCCCTGTGGCACCGGGAGAGAGTTAGACACGCCAGAGGGATGGATCTGCAGAAGCACAGCCTTGGGTGTTTGCACATTGCAAGCAAGTTCCCTGACAGGAACCGGTTCCCTTTGAGATTTTTGCTGGGGGATGGGCGAGGGAGATGGTGCTGGTGAGCACTTTTGTTCCCCACCAAGCTGAGCTCTGTCGTCCGGGGCTCAACAACTCTCCCTCCCATTGTCCTCCAGCCCTCCCATTCTCCAAGCAGAGCTGTTAGCTTATAACCTTCCAGATGTCAAGTCCCGCTTGCTGAACACACTCCATCTGGCCCCTCCACTTTTGCAAGCCAGACTCGGGGGCTCTGCTTGGCCAGGGGGCTGCCCCTCTGCCCTGGCTCCCTCCCGCCAGTCTGTGGAGCGTGCACTGCCTCTCCGCCCTTCCTACCCTCTTCTATGGGCCTCTCATCTGTGTTTGGCTCCGGAGACTCTGTTCTGCTAGTCTTCTGGCGGTTTTCTGGGTTATTAGGCAGGTGTAGGTGGAATCTAAGTGATCAGCAGGACGCGGTGAGCGCAGCGTCCTCCTATGCCTCCATCGTCCCCAGGTCTGCTAGCAAAGCCAAAATTAAAAAATAATGACACCAACTATTGGTGAAGACATGGAGAAACAAATTTTCTTACATTCTTTTATTGTTGTGTACTTTGGAGGGAAAAGGAAGTCTGAACATTTATTTTAGAACTATAGAACTATTATAGAACTGTGACCCCACAATTCTACTTTTAGGTTTACCAGAGATATCAAAGAATAATCTATAGAAAGACTTGGATAAGAATGTTCATAACGGCTCTATTCGTATTGGCCAAAAATTGGGTGTCCATCAACAGAAGAATAAATCAATAAAATGTGATTCATTTAAACAATGGAGTGTTACTCAAAAATTTTTAAAAAAGGAGTGAACTATCGATACAAGAAGAATCTCAAAAACATTATTCTGAATAAAATAAACCTTGCATAAGAATACATATTGTATAATCCCATTCTTTTTTTAAAAAATTTAACATTTATTTATTATTGAGATACAGAGAGAGTGAGCAGGGTAGGGGTGGGTAGAAAGAGGGGGGAGACAGAATCTGAAGCAGTCTCTAGGCTCTGAAGCAGTCTCTAGGCTCTGAGCTCTCAGCACAGAGCCCGATGCGGGGCTCAAACTCACAAACTGTGAGATCATGACCTGAGCCAAAGTTGGTCACCTAACCAACCGAGCCACCCAGGCGCCCCTGTATAATCCGATTCTTATGAAGTCCTAGAATAGCCAAAGCTAATCAATTGTGGGGGGAAAAATCAGAGCAGAGGTTGTACATAGAACAGAGGTAGGAATTAACTGGTAGGAGACATGAGAGAATCTTCTGGGATGAAGGTAATATTCTATGTCTTGACAGATGTTTGGATTACATATATGTATTCATTTGCCAAAACTTAAATGTTCACTTAAAATTTGCATATCTTGTTCTTTATAAATTATGTCATGGGAAGAAAAAATACTATAAACAAATTTTGAACTTTAAAGATAACCATACTGAAATATTTAGGAAGAACTATACTGGTGCACTCTATTGACTTTGAAATGCATCCAAAAGCCAGGTGAATTGATGGATGAAGACTACAATGGATAGATGGATGAATAAGCAATAAAGAATATGATGCTGATTACAGAGTCTAGGTGATGGATGGCAGCATTCCATGTGTCTGGCTTGGATATAAGCCAGCATCAGAAAGGTTTGATTAACTCATCATCAAAACCTCTCTTTTCGGGGCAAATCTTTCAGGGCTGCACAACCCAGGAAATGCCTGTCATTGGTCAACCTGTCAGAATCTTTGAGCACAGAGCTATATGCAGTGACATCCAATGAGAAAGACACGGTTCCTGACATAGCAGTAGTATACTACCAGGACTATTCTATTCTAACAAACAGATTTCTGGCTCGTTGCTAAATGCCAGCTAAAGACAGAACCATCTGGAAAGTGGAGTGTAGAATGATCTCTATTTTTCCAAGAATCAAAGCAAGGTGGAACATTTCTGAATGAAACCATGGATGTTATTCATAAAATCTGGGCCACATGAGGTTAGAGGCATATTGATTTCCAGTCTAAGGATGAATTGGCCATCCTTGGCCTTGCCAGAAAATGACCACAGATTAAAATGATGAAGAACAGATGCCACTATTTGAAGCTTCAATTAGAGAGCCCTAAATGTGCTTAATTGGCAAGACAGCCGTAACAACTCTGTCCTGCCACAGATTGACGGAAGGATGACAAATGTTTTAATGTGGTAAAGACAAATCCTGGGTCTAGCTGCTTCCGAATAAACAATCCAGCCAGTTTGAAAATGTTTGAAGGAATCAAACTTGCCAATACTTACCAAGTTCCAGGAAGGCCTTATATTTGAGTAATCCCATGTTAGAATTAGGTTTAAGAACAACAACAACAACAACAAACTGTTTTAAAAAATGTTTTCTTAGAAGAGTTCCTTAATGAGAATATCCGTACTTAGCAGGGGTTAGAGAAAGCATAGCCATAGATCTGCCTCTGGCTTGTCTGGAAGGTTTCTGCCTCCCTTTTTCTACCTCTTCCTCTCTCTCTACCTCTTCCTCTCAGCCCTCTCCTTCCCATTACCCAAAAGCTTCATGTTCTCATAATGTCCCAGAAAATATATGTTATATAATATATGTGTATATATTCACCCTAAGTGACAACTGACTGACTAATGTTGGATTATTTGTCTTTGTGGAAAAAAATCTGCAGAGCTTAAGTCAGTGAAATGTATGACTAAATTGTGGACATCAGTGACAAGTTGGAAAAATATTGCAGGCAAAAAGCATTCAATACATACCTACAATTCATAAGGTAGGTATTAACATTCACTCTTTGCACATCTTTTTGTTAAGTTATAATGAAAAATACAATGAAAATAGGAAGCAAACTTCCTTCCCTCCAAGAGTTTATAAAACAGAGAAGTAAATAAAATTAAATATTTGATCAGTGCCTGATACAGATTATATGATTATTAAATATCGTATATTCTCCAGTAGTTCAAGGAGTGGAGAGAACTTCTAAATAAGGTGTTCACAGAAGGCTTTAGGAAAGAGGTTGATAATGAGTTGCCCATAAAGGGTTCAACTCATGCAGCTGGGGAATAAGGAAGAAAGTGTGGGTAGGGAAAATGAGCAAAGGTATGGAAGAAAGGCACTTCTGGACAAGGGCATCACTAATTCTTACGTGGGTGATCATCTAAGTGTGTTGACTTAGAATGGGCTTTACAGATCAAGGAAATTGCTATGTACTATTTTCTGTTCTCTGAATTGACAACTCTATCACAAGCTAAAAGTCTCTGTATTGTTCTTCATTCTATTACTTTTCATATAAGACTCAAAATTTCTTGGGATGCATGGTCTAATTTATATATGCCAACTTTGAGTTACTTTTTAAAATAGCAAATACACTTGAGGCAAACCAGTCCTTTGAAAGCTTCCTTTTCTTTTGTTTTGTTTTGCTTTCCTCCTCCTTGTTGCAATTAAATCAGTTCTGTACATTTCCTCTGAATTTACCAGCCTATTTCTTTAATAAAGAAAAACATTATCCATACCTGCAGTCTCAAAATAATCTCCAGAGATTATCCGATCAACATTTCTGTTCTTAGGCATTAATGCACTTATTTCATTTCATAAATAAAATAAGTAATACTAGTGATAATAGTCTTATAAATGAATAACAACTCTGAATAATCTGATCTTAACATAATAAATAGTGAAATTAATGGAGCTCATTATTCTAATTATTTAGATAGGGAGTTTCTATTTATGTAACAAGGATTCAGAAGCTTTGTACTTTAAACTAATACCAGAATATTGAGGGATCATTTCTGAGAGGATAATTATCAGTAATAATGTTTGTATTATTTCCAGTTCTAAAAACTTGCATAAATTATAGCCATAGCATGCTAGGACCTCTGAAAGGAAAAGTTCACTCAAAATTTAAAGGGCAGTGCTGGGGCACCTGGGTGGCTTAGTTGGTTAAGTGTCCAACTTCAGCTCAGGCCATGATCTCATGGTCTTTGGGTTCCAGCCCTGCTTCAGGCTCTGTACTGACAGCTCAGAGCCTGAGGCCTGCTTCGGATTCTGTGTCTCCCTCCCTCTCTCTCTCTCTCTCTCTCTCTCTCTGCCCATCCCTGCTTGTGCTCTGTCTCTCTCTCTCAAAAAAAAACATAGAAAAGAAAGAAAGAAAGAAAGAAAGAAAGAAAGAAAGAAAGAAAGAAAGAAAGAAAGAAAGAAAGGAGTGCCTAGTTAGCTTCAGCATACTTGTATCTTCCTGACCTGCACACTTGGACACTTCAAGCCTGAAAGGGAGCAAGCAGGTTGGGTAGGAAGGAAAAAGCGTGGGCTTGGCATCAGACCCTCACTAGTTGTTTGATCTTTGGCAACTGACCCAAATTCTCTGAGTCTCTTTTTCTCTCTCTTTTTTCTTTTAATTCTCAGTAGAGATTCAAGTGCCTATGCCATATGTGCGTTGGGTGGATTGGGTGATAGAAGGCCTATAAAGCAGCTGCAGAGAGCCCACACAGGCAAGCATTCTAGGAGAAACTATCTTCTGAAGTTGGGAATTACCAATGCTTATGTCTCTGAAATAATAACTTACTCAAAGGATCTACTTTCAGGGTTACAGATGTGTGTAGGTCCACCTATACAGAAGTTCCCTCAGCCCTCAGCCAACAGGAAAATGGCCGATATTTTGGCACCTCATCTTGCCACTTGAAATACAGTATTCGCTACACTAGACTGTGAAGCACAAGCACATTGCCCAATGGCTGGATGATGTATTTTAAATAAAAATATTGAGATATGTTTTTCACTTTACAGAAGAAAAAAACCTGTGAAAATAATGCAGGTGAACAGCACTTCTCCTAATATTACCTTTTCATAGTTTTTTCTGAAGATTTATGAATGGTGCAGTTATTGGCATCTGCATAGTGTTATTTATTATACCACCAAATGAAGTTAGCTTTATTTCTTCCTTGTTTTCATTAACGTAATATTTTTAAACCTATAATAAACATTCATGAAATTTAAAATCAGAGACACAGGATTCTAGGTTTCCAAAACTTCTATCTTCCCTACATAAAGATAATTTTTTCTAACATTATGTGGTAACAACTCAGACTCAGATTAATCAGAGCTCTACATTCCCAGTATAACACAGGTGCCTTATAACTGTGTCTTCCAAATGCTCACTTAATAGATCTGCTCATTCCTGCACTTACAAAGTGTATATGTACAAAGACACAGTCATGTGTGTCCCCAACCTGTTTATGCCAGTTAAATTTATTATTATTATTTCACAATTTAATTAAGTATTACCAAAACTTCTGAACCAGGGATGAGAAAATAAAATTGCTCTTTCTGTGAAAGTCAAATAGAATGCTTTGGAGAGACCCAATAAATATAAATGACAATAAAAATCTCATTCAATTAGGTGGAGGCATACAAATATAAACAAATTAAGGGAAAAAGTAATATAAATCTAGGGTTCTGTACTTAGCATATTTTCTCCTTTTTAAAGCTGTTGCTTCACAGTAAAAAAAACAGAACCTGGACGTTTAAAGTGCTACATAATTGGTGTAGTTAATGAAAGGGAAAGAACTTTGAACTTCAAACAATGGACCCATACTCAAAGAAAAGATTTTAGATCCACAATGAGAAAAAAACTGTATATGAAGATCCATTTATATGTTTAAGTTCATATAAAATACACGTTGGATGTGAATTTTTCACTTTAACCCACTTTATTAATCAACTACAGTTCTAATAAATCTTATTTTAAAAGCTTCTGTTGTGTCGGAATACTTGAGTATTCCTCAGTCGATTTTGGTACAGTGACAAAGCAATCTTATTTGTCATAGTCTTTTAGCAGGAAATCAGAAACACAAGATCTTAATTTTAAAAATAAGTTAAACAAAAATTAAGAGGTTAGCAACTAATTAACAATGAGGTTTTTTTTTTTTTTTTTAATTGCCTGTCTTTAATGATTCCCCATGAGAATGGACCTTCCTTGGTCCAGGTGCCCTTCCTCCTTCCAGATATTAGTCTTCTTCCTGTCATCATTGCCTTTAGCTATCTAAGATTCTTTCATGACTTAAATGACCATACACCCTGGTTACAGAGAACAGTTCTGGTTTAAGGCTGCTGTCCTGACATAATTATTAAAAGCACTCTATTTCACTTCCAGTCGTGTCCCAGTTTGAATGATAAATTATATGGGCTCTATATTTCTACAGTATGTCATACCTCATTGCTCTCTGAATCTTTTACTTTCTCACCTTCTCTTATCCCCTTTCTCTCTGTGTACTCTGCATTGAGGGGAAAAAATGAACTTGCTCAGACAATTATTCTTAGCTTGGAAATCATTTTGCCTCAAGAGGTAGATCTTATTGGGGCACCTGAGTGGCTCAGTTGGTTGAGTATCGGACTCTGAATTTCAGCTCAGGTCATGATCTCACAGTTCGTGAGTTCGAGCCCCACATGGGGCTCTGTGCTGACAGCACAGAGTCTGCTTAAGATTCTCTCCCTCTCTCTCTCTGCATCTCCCCTGCTCACTTGTGTTCTCTCTCTCTCTCAAAATGGATGAATAAACTTAAAAAAAAAAAAGAGCTATATCTTATTCAAGATTTGCAAAAGGAGGAGATTTTTGGAAGGAAATATGGACAGATCACAGAACTCAGATATAAGATAGCATTTTCATTGCAAACCAAAACCTTAAGCAAAAGACCCAAAGAAGCCAAAACAATCTACATCTTCCTGTCTCTCTCTGTCCCTGCATGGTCTGTCATCTCATCCTTTCTTTGCATGGCTATTTTATTCTCTTTCTCTACCAACCAACCTTTTTGGCTTTACTTTCACTTAATCCAAACATGGCCATCTCAGCCCTGACTTTTTATCACCTGCCAGTTCAATTACTCAACACTGACAATCTCAACTGACATGGCCCTCCTCAGAATTCTCAAGAGAATAAATTGAAAATAATTGTATCCTGTATTCTGTTAACAGGGTGTGTCACATTGTTTTTCTGGCATATGTTGGAGCATCCTTGCATGTTCGGAATAAATTCTGCTTGATCATTATGTATGGTCCTTTTAATGTGATACCACATTTAGTTTGCTAGCATCTTATTGAGGATTTTTGTATCTATGTTCATCAGGGTATTGACTTAGATTTTTCTTTTTTTTTTAAGGGAAAAAAATTATTTTTTTCTTCTCAAGCTTTTATTTAAATTCTAGTTTGTTAAAAGATATGGTAAAATTGTCTTCAGGAGTAGAATTTAGAGATTCATCACTTACGTATAACACCCAGTGCTCACTACAAGTGCCCTCCTTAATACCCATCACCCATTTAGCCCATCCCCCACCCACCTCCCTGCATGAACCCTCAGTTTGTTCTCTATACATAAGAATGTCTTAGGGTTTGCTTCCCTCTCTCTCTGTTTTTTCCTTCCCCTATGTTCATTTGTTTTGTTTCTTAAATTCCACATATGAGTGAAATCATATGGCATTTGCCTTTCTCTGACTGACTTACTTTGCTTAGCATAATACACTCTAGCTGCACACACATCATTGCAAATGGCAAGATTTCATTCTTTTGATGACTTGTAATTTTCTTTCCTGTGGTGTCTTTATCTATCTTTGGTATGAGGGTCATGCTGACCACATAAAACAAGTTTGGAAGTATTGCCTCCTCCTCAGTTTTTTGGAAGAGTTTGAGAAGGATTGGTGTTAATTCTTTAAATATTTGGTAGAATTCACCTGTGAAGCCATGTGGTCCTGGACTTTTCTTCGTTGAAAGGTTTTGGTTACTGCTTTAATCTCCATACTCGTTATTGGTCCATTTCTATTTCTTCATACTTCAGTCTTGGTTGGCTTTATGTTTCTAGGAATGTATCCATTTCCTGTAGGTTGTCCAATTTGTTGGCATATAATTATTCATATTTCTGTGGTATTAGTTGTCTTCTCTTTTACTTATATGTTTCCTTTTTAGTTTACAATTTTATATGTTTGTGCCCTGTCTTTTTTTCCCTTCTTGGTGAGTCTATCTGTTCATTTTATTTATCTTTTCAAAAAGCCAACTTTTAGTTTCATTGATCTTTTCTATTGTCTTTCTAGTCTCAATTTCATTTATTTCTGTTCTAATCTTTATTTTTCTTTATTCTTCTGCTAACGTCGGGCTTCGTTTGTTTTCTTTTTCTAGAAAAAAGAATAAAGTTAGGTTAAAATGGTACAAAATTAGCTTATTTGAAAAAAAATTTTTTTTCAAGTAGGCTTCACACCCAATACAGAGCCTAAGGCAGGGTTTGAACTCACAACCATGAGATTAAGATCCAAGCTGAGACCTAGAGTCAGGCCCTTCACAGACTGAGCCACCCAGGCACCCCTGAAGTTTTTTTCTTAATATAGACATTTACCACTATAAATGTTCCTCTACGAACAATTCTTTTTATGTCACAGATGTTTTGGTGTGTTGTGTCTCCATATTCATTTGTCTCAAGGTTCTTTTGATTTTTCCTTTTGTTTTTCTCTTTGGTGCATTCGTTGTTTAGAAGTGTATTGTTTAATTTCACATATATGTTCATTTTCCCATTTTCCTCTTGTAATTGATTTCTAGTTTCATACCATTGTGTCCAGAAAAGATACTTGATATGAATTTAATCTTCTTAAATTTGTTACCATGAGTTTTGCTGTCCAACATATAATACACTCTAGAGAAATTACATGTACGCTTGAGAAGAGTGTGTATTCTATTGCTGTTGGATGAAATGCTCTGTATATATCTGTTAGGCCAGTTAGGTCTAAAGCATTATTCAAGTCTGCTGTTTCCTTATTGATTTTCTGTCTGGATGATCTATCCATTGATGAAAGTAGGATATTGAAGTCCCCTCCTATTGTGGTATTGCTGTTTATTTCTCCCTTCATTTCTGTTAACATTTTCTTTAGTTATGTAGGCGCTTCAATGTTGGGTACATATATATTTACAAGTGTTAGAGCCTCTTGACAAATTGACCTCTCTTTCATTATATGGTGACCTTCTTTGTTTCTGGTGATGGATTTTGACTGAAAGTCTAGTTGTCTGATATAAGCATAGCCAACCCTGGTCTCTTTTAATTACCATTTCCATGAAATCTTTCTCTGTCCCTTCATTTTCAGCCTATATGAGTCCTTAAAGCTAAACTGAGTCGCTTGTAGGCAAAACATAGTTTGAGGTTGTTACTTTATCCATTCAGGTACTCTGTGCTCTTGAGTACAGAATTGAATTCATTTATATTTGAAGTAATTATTTGTAGGCAAAGATTTATTGTTACCATCTTTTTTGTTGTTTTCTGGTAGTTTTGTAGTTCCTTTGTTTCTTTCTTCCCTTCCTGCTGTCTTCCTTTGTAATTTGTTGATTTTTTAGAGTGGTGTTTTTTATTCCTTTCTCTTTATCTTTTGTATATCTACTAAATATGTCTTCTTTGTAGTTATCATTAAGTTTACATAAAGCATCTTGTAACTAAAAGTCTGTTTTTAGCTGATAGCAACTTGTATCTCATACAAAAGATCTGTACTTCTACTCCGTCCCCAATCCCACATGTAATGCTACTAATGTCACACTTTACATCTTTTTATATTGTATATCCATTAACAAATTATTTTACCTATGGCTTTTTAAAATATTATTGTCTTATAACTTTTATAATAGAGATAAAGGTGATTTATCATATTAGAGTATAATTATTTTCACTATATATTTGCCTTCATCAGTGAGTTTTATATGTTTATATATTTTCATATTGTTACTTAGCATTATTTCATTTTTTTAAATGTTTCTTTATTTTTGAGAGAGAGACAGAGGGAGACAGAGTGCAAGCAGAGAAGGAACAGAGAGGGATGGAGACACAGAATCTGAAGCAGGCTCTAGGCTCTGAGCTGTCAGCACAGAGCCTGATGCGGGGCTTGAACTCACAAACCACAAGATCATGACCTGAGCCGAAGTCAGATGCTAAATCAACTGAGCCACCCAGGCACCCCAAGCATTCTTTCATGTTAACTCAAAGATCTCCCTTCAGCATTTTTTGTAAGGCAAGTCTAGTAGTGACGAGCTTTGTTTGCCTGGAATAGATTTATTTTTTTTACATGTGGATGTCCAGTTGTTCCAATACTCATTTGTTGAAATGAATATCTTTACTCCACTCTATTGCCTTTGCTCCTTTGTCAAAGATCAGTTGACTATATTTACGTGGATCTATTTCTGGGCTCTATATTCTGTTCCATTGATCTATTTGTCTATTCTTTCAGCAATATCACACTGTCTTCATTACTGTAGCCTCATAGTAAGTCTTGAAGTTAGGTAGTATGAGTCCTCCAGACTTTGTTCTTCTCCAATATTGAGTTGACCATAGGGTCTTCTGATTCTCCATATAGTCTTTGGAATCAGTTTGTCAATATCTAAAAATACCTTGCTGGGATTTTTGTAGAGATTGCATTGTATCTATAGATCAAATTTTGATGAACTGAGATCTTTATGATATTGAATCTTCTTAATAATTAATTTGAACTATCTCTCCGTTTATTAGCTATTCTTTACTGTCTTTCATCAGAGTTCTATAGTATTCCTCATATAGATCTTATATATTTTTTGTTAAATTTTTGCCTAAGTATTTTTTTGGCGCTAATGTACATGGTAATGTGGGGGGTTTTTTGTATTTAATCTTTTTTTTTAATTTACATCCAAGTTAGTTAGCATATGGTGCAACAATGATTTCAGGAGTAGATTCCTTACTGCCCCTTACCATTTAGCCCATCCCTCCTCCCACAACCCCTCCAGCAACCCTCTGTTTGTTCTCCATATTTAAGAGTCTCTTATGTTTTGTCCCCCTCCCTGTTTTTATATTATTTTTGCTTCCCTTTCCTTATGTTCATTTGTTTAGTATCTTAAAGTCCTCTTATGAGTGAAGTCATATATTTGTCTTTCTCTGACTGACCAATTTCACTTAGCGTAATACCCTCTAGTTCCATCCATATAGTTGCAAATGGCAAGATTTCATTGTTTTTGATTGCCGAGTAATACTCCATCGTATATATATATATATATATATATATATATATATATATACCACATTTTCTTTATACATTCATCCATCGATGGACATTTGGGCTCTTTGCATACTTTGGCTATTGTTGATAGTGCTGCTAGAAACATGGGGGTGCATGTGTCCCTTCGAAACAGCACACCTGTATCCCTTGGATAAATGCTTAGTAGTGCAATTGCTGGGTTGTAGGGTAGTCTATTTTTAATTTTTTGAGGAACCTCCATACTGTGTTCCAGAGTGGCTGCACCAGTTTGCATTCCCACCAACATTGTAAAAGAGATCCTTGTTCTCTGTCTCTGGTTATTGAAAGGAGCTTGATAGATTAGAGGAAAATGGGGGAAAAAGAAAACACAAGAAAAAAAGAAAAAGGGAAAAAAAAGAAAATGTTTGAAAATTTGAAAAAATGAATACAATGAAATAGAATAAGATGAATTGATAGAAATAAAATAGAATTTGAAAAATTTACAAAAAAGTAAAAAATATAGTAGAAAAAATAAAGAAAAATATTTGTATAAAAATTGAAAATAAAAATACATTTTTTCTCTTTCTGTATTCAAGAAAAAGAAAATAAAGAAAAAGACAGAAAGTTGAATAGATGGACCAGCAAATAGACTGAAATATGATTGAAATTACATCAGTTTCCTCTACAAGTCAGACTATGAAGCACTTTATAGTCCATAAACTAAGCAGGTGGAGAGACTTGTCACGTTCCTGAAGAGCAAGGTTGGCCCAGTTGGGGGGACTTATTGTAATGATTCCATTCTCCACTAGATGGCGCTGCTAGCCTACTGGGGTGGATTGTTGTGGTGCTTGTAGGTGCATATGCACATGCATGGGAGGGGTGAAAATGGTGTCACCCAGCTACTCAGTCTCTAGTATCAGAACTCTGTTCTCCCCAACCAGCAATCATGCACTCTTCCTTTATCTCCGGCCTCTGTCCACTCCCTACTTCTACACTGTCCCTGACCAAGCCATCACGTTGCCAGGTGGCACCTTCCTCCTGAGCTTTATCTCAGATGCGGCTGTTTTTCCTGACCCCTCACTTCTGAGGGACTGCGGCTTTGACCCCTTCTGACCTTCTGTCGGAGGGTCTCACTGAGCAATGACTGGGTACGGGCTGCACCCAGGAACGTTCACGGGACCATGCTGCTGCTGATGCACAGAGACTGCAGCTAGGTGCCAGCCCGCCCTAGAAAAAGTTCACGTGATTGTGTAGCAGCAGTGTTTCAGGGATTATGGAAAATCACCATACACATCTGGCACCAGGCTTCACCCTTAAAGACCTTGTTCCAACCAGGTAGCCTCATAGCCTTTACCAGATGTCCTCCCAGAGGGGAATCGCCTCTCCCCACGTGGCCTGAAGACCCCTGGATTTCACTCTGCTCCCGTGGATTCACCCATCCCACCAGAGCACCGCCAGGTATCGAACTGCAGAGTTTCAGACTCTGCACTCCCCCTGTTTGTAGAGTCTTAATGGAATTTAAATCTCCCTTTTTAGTTCAGTCCCTGTGGCTGGTTCCACTTTTCCATGTTCTCTCCAACTGCTTTTGGGGAAGTGCTTTTCCCATACTCTCCCCCTGTCTCTGTCCTCCCTTCTCTCTCCCCCAGTTTACCTCTCCGCACCTCGTACCTGCTGAATTCTGTGGTTCAGGTTGTGCGGATTGTTGTGTTAATCCTCAAATCAGTTTTCTAGGTGTGCAGGATGGTTTAGTGTTGGTCTGGCTGTATTTCATGGGTGCAAAATGCAAAAAATTTTCCATCCATGTGTTTTTAATTTTAAATTCCACTTGTTTGTTGCTAGCACAATAATATTTTAAAACATTTTGTTAATGCCACTTAATGA
Source organism: Lynx canadensis (assembly GCF_007474595.2). Classification (NCBI taxonomy): domain Eukaryota; kingdom Metazoa; phylum Chordata; class Mammalia; order Carnivora; family Felidae; genus Lynx; species Lynx canadensis. The sequence continues at coordinate 61,611,887 of NC_044309.1, forward strand.
ATCCACTGATATCTGGGCTATGTAACACACACAAAAAACCCAACAAACTACCTTTGCTTTAGGTGCAAGTGTGTTCCATAACTATTGTCCATTTTATAGATTATTTTCAGAGACTGAGTTTTCAAAGCTCACAAGATGAATTTATGAGATACTTTGACATGAATTATGATATCTGTCAATGTTTGAATCACCGTGAGGAAAAGAGTTGTATTGACTACTGATTGACCAATTTGAAAATGATTAAGAAGTCACAATGAAATTACAATTCATTTTTACTATAAACATAGTGGATCTGAGAAAGACTGAAGAACACCAGAAAGTTTTACAGAATTCAGGCAAGTGGAATCTAACCTATTGCACCTTTATATCACATACATGTTAATTTGCATATATAAATGCCTTTTTTACAATCTTTATTCTTATCTAAAACAATTTCTATTAATGAAAATCCTTTAGGGGCACCTGAGTGGATAAGTTGGTTAAGCATCTAATTCCAGCTCAGGTCATGATCTCATGGTTCATGAGTTCATGCCCTGCATCAGGCTCTGTGCCGACAGCTCAGAGCCTGGAGCCTGCTTCAAATTCTTTGCCTCTTTCTCTGCCCCTCCCCTGCTCTCTCTCTTTCTCTCTCTCTCTCTCAAAAATAAACATTAAAAAATTTTTAAATAATAATAATACTTTTAAAAGCGTATAAACATAAACATTTAACTTTTCAATGTGTAGAATATTCAGTTCCTACAAGCAAGCCAACTTATTTCTCCTACTGCTCTTTCCAAGGCAAGGGACTAGTCAGCAGAGAGTAATAGAATCTTTTTTTTTAATGTTTATTTATTTTGAGACAGATAGAGACAGAGCATGAATGGGGGAGGGTCAGAGAGACAGGGAGACAGCAGGCTCCAGGCTCTGAGCTGTCAGCACAGAGCCTGACATGGGGCTCGAACTCACAGACCATGAGATCATGACCTGAGCCAAAGTCGGAAGCTCAACCAACTGAGCCACCTAGGCACCCCATAGAATCTTGAAAAAACTATCAAACATCTCCAGTTCAAATGATTCTTGCCAATCCACCCTCTACCTGACCAACCAAACCATATTTTAAGGGGATGAAACTTAAAAACAAAACTTTTTAATACATGTTATATTTCTGCTGTTGAATGAGCAATCAGTAGTATTTACACATTGCAAGTAGGGAGTATTCTACAGTTACAAGTGGGTAAGCAAAAGGAGTAATTTAGCTCCCACAGTTTTTCTACATTTATTTTTCCAGAATCCATTTCTAAACAACCAACACGTCACTGCCTGTGTGTAAACAAATTGTTTACACATGTATCTGAACTGATTTACAAGTTACTCATTTTACATGCTGATAAATAATCCTGTCAATATGTCCAAAATGATGTGTAGAAGCTCATAACTGAGACCCAGAAAAGATCTTAGAGGTTATGTGGTCCAATGTGCTTGTTGCATAGATGACGAAATGGAAGCTAAATTTTATTTAGACACTTATCCATTGTCACATAGTCAGAGTATATGATTATTTTTCAAATATTTTAAACACAACTAAAATATCATTAAATGAAAATAGTAGGTAGGTATGGTATGTTGAGAAAATTAGCACTTCGGTTTATGTTTTTATATACTACATGGTTTCATTTCAGTGGGCCATTACACATCTTGATCCCTCTAAAATGCCTTCCAAGCCTGGTAATCATCTTTCAAAATCATATTCAGTTTAAATGCCTCCCTGGTGGTTTCCTGGACCCCACCTCCAATACAGTTAGCCATTGCCTTATTATTTCTGTACTTGGTACTTGCATTACATCATATGATCCACTAGACATACCTTGTGTCCCACTTCTTTTCCAGGTAACCCCACCTCCAACCACTGCTGTGGTGACTACTTCCACGAGTCATGGACTAGCTTTGTGCACATATAAACTGACAGTGCCTTACTTCATGCCTTTGCTACATACTTTTCACTTCTTGTCCTGGGGTTTCTTTGATACAATGCATGGATCATCTGTGGGTATCCACTCAGTACTCAACTCATGGAAGTTAACCCACATGTGACTACTCTTTGGCCAGTTGGGGACAAGCACCAAAGAATACCTTGTTACCCCTTTATACTCTGGGAAGCCAGTTCTCAGATATATTTCTAAAGGTTCTTCAGGGGCACTTGCGTGGCTCAGTTGATTAAGCATCTGACTCTTGGTTTTGGCTCAGGTCATGATCTCGCAGTTTAGGAGATAGAGCCCCACATAGGGCCCTGCACTGACAATGTGGATGCTGCCTAGGATTCTCTGTCTCCCTCTGCCTGTCTCCAGCTCAGGAGAGCACTCACACGCACGTGTACTCTTTCTCACTCTCAAAAATAAATAAATAAACATTAAAAAAAATAACATTTCTTCATATGGACCTGTAGGATTGAGCACAATTATCCATTGCATAATCAACTTGATAATGCACCCCCCAACCCATACTGCCTTAATCCTGTCCTTGTTTTACACCCTTTGTTTCTCACTATTGCTTCCTATGATCACTTCCCAATTTAACTACCTACATCAAGCCATTTTCTCAATAGAAAATGGCAAGAACTCAATGAAGACTAGATTATGGTCTCAGATATTTCAGGAATGAAGGTTTGTGGCACTACACCCATTCAACTAAAATCTAGCAGAGGGTAAGGGAAATGTGAACCAGATAGCAAAAGAAAAATTTGTGATGATAATCTTTGACCTAGTAGCCAGATACAGAGCCAAGGACTGTAGCAATTATGTATATTTCATGTTGATTGATTATTTTTCTCCCCTTTCCCTGATACCTTATACGAAAGGTGATCATGAAAAATATTACAATTAAAGTTCCCATTTAAATCATGACTGAATGACATTATTCCATCACTATATGGTAGCTGATGGAACTTTGTGTCTCCTCAATGTTAGGGATGATTTCTTCATCTAAATAAAGGGCAAAAATGGATGCTATGTGGCAAAAGTAGGGAACACACCAGTTTCTGTTCATTTCCTGACTCAGATTCATTCCCTACCCTTTCTTGCCTTCTCTATATCAAAAAGGCTGACCTGGAATACAAAAATGCTGATTCAAAGGGGCACATGCACCCCAATGTTTATAGAAGCATTATCAACAATAGTTAAATTATGGAAACAGCTCAAATTTCCATCAACTGATGAATGGATAAACAATATGTGGTATACATATGCAATGGAATACTACTCAGCAATCAAAGAGAATGAAACCTTGCCATTTGCAACAACATGGATGGAACTGGAGGGTATGATGCTAAGCAAAATAAGTCAGAGAAAGACAAATATCATATGATTTCACTCATGTGGAATTTAAGAAATACAACAGATGAACATAGGGGAAGGGAAGGAGAAATAACATAAAAAACAGAGAGGTAGGTAACCATAGGAGACTCTTAAGCACAGAGAAAAAAATGAGAGTTGCTGGAGGGGAGGCAGGTTGTGGGATGGGCTGAATGGGTGATGGGCATTAAGGATGGCACTTGTTGTGTTACATATAGTACTGGGTGTTATATGTAAGTGATGGGTTCTACTGGGTTCTACTCCTGAAGCCAGGACTACACTATATATTAACTAACTGGAATTTAAATTGAAAAGGGAGGAGGAGAAAGAGGTTGATCTCTATGAATTACATCACTAGAGCTTCCCTGATGACTGGTTTCTAGTAGGAGTTGGCCAAGGGAAGGGACTGACAAATGACTGGATGGCAGAAGAAGAGAAAAGTGGCATTTTTTCCCTGATCTCTCCCTGTCTGGCACCATTATCTCTGGTGGCAGCCACATCCCTCTCAATTACAGCTCCCACCAGGCTCTGGTCACACTATTTCCTTTTCCTGTCTCAGAAGAATAATGGTTTCTCATTGTTGCTAGTCTGAATGCCAAGCCATGCCCTGTTTGTCTTTGTAAGTGTGCCTACCCTTACCCTAGTAAAGTTCTTCATTTGAACTATCTGCGCGCGCACACACACACACACACACACACAAAGATGCCAAGGTACAGCACATTGTCATCTCACTGTAAATGACTCCTCTATGAAGAATGGTCATCAAATATTTCATAAGAATAAAGGGAGGAAGTTAATGAGGCATGGGGACAATTTATTAAATAAAAAACTGCTAACCATTTTAAATTATGTTGTCTGTTCCATTAACAACATTTCTGTAGTAATCTCAAACACATTATTTTGAATTATCACCTCTTTGTCTTCTCGAGGCCTCCTTTGGAGAAGGAATAAAAATTATACAGTGGTCATAATGTGATAGAAAGTGGAAAATATTGCAAGTAAGGACAATACACCCCTGGATAATTCTAATTAGACCAAAAACAATCACTCCCAAGTACTATTCTTTCCTCTTCAACTCCCTTCTCTCATGTAAATCCTTGCATGACACTCCCTTCGTACAGCATGTGGCCTGCCTGCCCCTGTCCCCAGTGTACTTTCCATCTCTCTACATTAACATCCCACACTCCTAGGTCACATAACTTACATACACGGTAGGACACATGAACATAAAAGCTAGTATGGCAAGATTGAGATATCAATTTATAAATAATTTAAAGATGCTTATTTAATAATATATCATAAAGAGAGGGAATAACCATGCCTTAATGTACCATTTTTCACCCCGAAGGCTAAATCACATATGATTATGGTATTTAACATAATTTGGCATCTAAGTTTATCAAAGTTTATTTTTTTTAATGTTTATTTATTTTTGAGAGAGAGGGAGAGACAGAGCATGAGAGGGAGAGGGGCAGAGAGAGAGGGAGACACAGAATCCAAAGCAGGCTCCAGGCTCTGAGCTGTCAGCACAGAGCTGGATGTGGGGCTTGAACTCCTGAACTGTGCGATCATGACCTAAGCCAAAGTGAGGCACTTAACCAACTGAGCCACCCAGGTGCCCCTTCCAAACTTTATTTTAAATAAAAAGTCCCCATCTTCAAACTGAATTATGTCTATTCTCCCTCTAAGCAGAACAGGAACTTCCATGTCTATATATTAACAGTTTGCCATGTATTGAAAAATGACACAATTCTTTAAATGGGTAGGCACAGCCTCTTTATTTAAAATAAAGCTTGGTAAACTGAGAAAGAGGCATAATAGTAAATAATAGGAGAGAAAAATAACCTTTGGAAGTATAAGAAATGACTTCCTGGTCAGATTAAACTTTTTTCCTACTCAAACAAGGGAAGTAAATTGTGTGCCAGAATGCTTTTGTATTTGTTTACATTACCTGGAGGCTGGTACTGTTGTCTGAAAATGGGGAATTAAATGAGTCCTTCACAATGTGCGTTATTGACTCAGTAACACACTTCTCCAAGAAGGTGTCTGTGTTTCCTGTCTGTGATGGTGTTGCAAACCTGGAGAGAAAAATAGAACAACTCAATGCATTCTATGACATCGTTGAAATATAAATCAATACCAGAACCTTCTAAAAATTGTCCTGAAATCGTTATTTATAACATTTCTTCTGCTTTTTAAAGTGCTTTGAATAGAAACATTTCTGCTTAAAAATCCATTAAAATTTTATTGTTCTGAAAAAAAAATTAAAATTAAAAATAAACTAAATGTTAATCTTGTCCAAAAACACCCTCACAGAATCACCAAAATAGTGTTTGACCAAATATCTCGTCCCCGTGGTCCAGCCAATTTGACATAAAATTAACCATCACATGTGGCAGGTCCTACCCACGTCCTTATTACTTGATTTAGTACAATGTTAGATACGAGCAGTGCCCAAAGTCTGCTTGGCTTTCCAGTGGCCAGACAATAAGTACAAAGATCCATAGGAGCTTTTTCTGAAAAGATTCTAAGAAATCTGAGAACAGAGCAATCAGAGAAAGATGGTTGAAAATGTTGGTTGTGTCCACTTCCATTTAAATGTTTATACTTGTCATTACAATCTGTGCCTCTATTTCAGTGATGCTGTTTTGTATTCCTTGAAGAATCAGTATGAGAACCCCATCTTGGGTGTAGAGTGAGATCAAGATAGACTGGAATTTCTCTGAGTGGTTATAGTGTGCTTGAATCCTAGGCACACATCACAAAGTCTAGAAATAGGAACAGAAGAGGGGTAGTTTAGCGAGGGTGCTGGCAATAAAGAGGTGCACAATCTGCAGTTCATTTTTAAAAAGTCATAAAACTGATTACACGTTGGTCTGCTTTTTATTATCACCATATTCTGGCAGTCCTAAACAAAGTCACCCACCAAGAAAAGTCTACTGCCACAACCCATCTCTCTGGCCACTCCTATGACAGAGATTTTTAGAGCATCTGTAAACAGTATAACAGCAGCATCCTTCTTTCAACCCCAACATGAGCAGATGGGAAATTCTATTCAATCACAGCATCTGTCACCCACCCACAAATTCCTGCACCTCATGGTCTGTTGCTGTGGGGAGGGGGGTTGGTGGTGCTGGGGGGTGGATGCGGGTACAGGGAAGACTCTAATTCACTTTACTACAGACAAACTAAACCTCCAGAAAAGGAAAAAAGGCAATTAGGACAAAATTCACAGTGGGAAGTTAACTTTGTTTCACTTACTGAAACACCTACATTTAAGCCTGAATGTACATACACAGAATAATTATAATTTGTATGGGCTAAGAACCAGTCTACAAAATCGGGTGCTCTTTCACCCATGAAAATTGTTGCAACACCTACCAGGTGCTGAGCATTATTCTATTTTGGAGGCTTGAATTTTAACAGTATACATTACAGAGAAAGGAAATGCAGACACTCTTACTTCTTTAACTACTGAACCTGTTAAATCAAGCATACATACTCTTATCTAGCAGAGATATGAACTTCCAGTGACAGAACAGGGTAAACTTATACTAAGGAAGGAAATGTTTTCCTTTATTCCCTAATAACTACTTAATGATCTTCCCTGGAAACATCAAGGTCCATTATCATGCAGACCAGGATTCAGTTCTGTTCTCTTCCATCTGAGGGCCTATCAGAAAAGCAGAGGAACCACATTATCTATCTTTCAACACCTGCTTCCTTGGTAAACCCAAAAGAGACTTCAGTTTTGCTGAAGAACTCCGATTCTTAAAAGAACTCCGATTATATTTTCTTCAGTCTTTCATGGGAGGTGGAGGTGGGGGGAATTCTGAGGTCTTCAATCTTTCATGGGAGGTGGAGGTGGGGGGAAGCCAGAAAGAATTTCTCTAAGCTTCATTCATTGAGACACCAAAGAATGCAGTTTTGAATTGCTCCAAAGAAAAAAGATGTAAAATAAGAAAATCATGTAAGCTATGGATGCCAATAGTTAGACCATTCAAAGGTGAGCTCTCTTAGCAGTTCAGTCCTTCATTTCACCAGGACAGAAATGCTCTGCAGAAAGGTACCCTTATGATTAAAAGTGATGCTGGTTGGGACACTTAGAAAGACTTTTCCAAATTCTGCCTCATTAAAATCCTTCCAAACTGTGAGATAACTTGGATAATTCTGGACCATGCATAATCCAAACATTAGTGCTATGTTATACTCAACAATATTTTTGGCCATTTTACTCTTCTAGATGCCTCTGAGTGATTTAAGTTGCACTCAAAAAATACACGCAAGTTAAATATCAGACTATTGTAACTACCAATGATTACACAAAGCACGGATCAAATTCAAACCTATTAAATTAAAAAAGAAGACAGTGAGGAGTAGTGCATGCCCCTCTTTGTCAGGGGCATTCTAAAGGCTCGAGACACAGTAATAGCCACACTTAGGTGTAAATATCAATGGCAAATGACCATTTTAATTTAGTGGATAGGCAGAGATAACATCATCTGATGCCCTTCTACCATATTAAAAAAAAGCACAAGTGTCTCTATGTTTATTAAATATTTTGTTGTAGATATGAGGCATGCCCATACCAGTAAGAAGTAGAGGACTACCAAGAAGTAGAAATGCTGTGCACGTACTCGAAATACAGATGAAGAAATCTTCAGTAAGTATCTCTTCTGTAGTCCATTTCAGACAAGATCTGATGATCCTTTGTAACATTAAAATTTCAGGAAAGAGAATAAGCAGTCAGAGGATGTAACTCTTCTATGACACCTGTGATGGTTGAGTTTGTATGTCAACTTAACTGGGTCATGGGTGCTCAGATATTTGGTCAAACATTATTCTGGATGTATCTGTGAGAGTGTTTTTGGATGAGAGTAACATTTCTATTTTTTTAATGTTTATTTATTTATTTTGAGAGAGAGAGAGAGAGAGAGGGAGGGAGAAAGCACATGTAAGCAGGGGAAGGACTGAGGGGGGAGAGAGAGAATTCCAAGCAGGCTCTACACTCAGCACAGAGCCCACAAGGGGCTGGATCCCATGACCATGATATCACTACTGTGAAATCAGGACTTGACATGAAATCAAGAGTCAGGTGCTCAACTAACTGAGCCACCCAGTCACCTTAAGATTAACATTTAAATTAATAAATTGAGGGGCTCCTGGGTGGTTCAGTCAGTTAAGTGTCCAACATGAGCTCAGGTCATGATCTTGGGGTTCGTGAGTTCAAGCCCCACGTTGGGCTCTGTGTTGACAGCTCAGAGCCTGGAGCCTGCTTCAGAGTCTCTCTCTCCCTCTCTCTGCCCCTCCCTCACTTGCACTCTCTCTCTCTCTCTCTCTCTCTCTCTCTATCTCTCTCTCTCTCAAAAATAAACATTAAAAAAAAATTTAATTGGTCGATTGCTCTTCCTGATGTGAGTGGAATTTGTTCAATTGAAAGCCTGGCTGAACAAAAAGACTTCCCTGAGTAAAAGAGAATTCCTCCTGCCTACTGTCTTTGAACTGGAATATAGACTTTTTTCTGTTCTTCAGCTTAAAACATCACTTCTTCTGGGTCTCAAGCTTCTGGTCTTCAGAATGGAACTACTCCATGAGCTTCCTGATTCTCAGGCCTTTGAATAAGGACTAGAATTACACCATAAGGTATCTCAGGTCTCCACCTTTCCAATTCACCCTGCAGATTATGGTTAGCCACCATAATCATGTGAGCTATTCCTTAAATAAATAAGTGAATAAATAATGCACAAATACATACATACATAAATAAACACCTATACATACACATATATACATCCTATTGATTCTGTTTCTCTTTGAACCCTGACTAATGCATTGCCCAAGGGTATTTTTCTCAAGCATGAATTTACTTTCCCTTCCCTCCTTTGTTGCTTCCTCCCCTCCTTCCTTCCTTCTTTCCTTCCTACGAATAATTCAGATATTTACAATTATCTCAAAACATTCACTGAATAGTTGATTGGAGTTCTGGTGGCTACTTTATCTTCTATTAAATTTCTGTATGCATGTGGGTATATTTCTGGTTTTTTTTTAATTCCATTTCATTAGTTCATCCACTCATATATCCATACCACTCTCTTTATAAAAATTCTTTATTTCTTTTATTTTCTTTAATGTTTCTTCAGTTTTGAGAGGCAGATAACAAGCAGGTATGGGGCAGAGAGAGAGGGAGACACAGAATCTGAAGCAGACGCTGGGCTCCAAGCTATCAGCACAGAGCCTGTCGTGGGGCTCAAACTCACGAACTGTGAGATCATGACCTGAGCCGAAGTCTCTAACTGACTGAGCCACCCAGGCGCCCTAAAATTCTTTATTTTTCTAATTGTAGTACCACTCTTTTTTAATTATTGAGATTTTGTGAATTTTAATATAAGGCTGCCCTTCTCCACCACCACCCCCCCCACACACACACACCACTTTTTTTCACCTTTCTACCAGGTATTCTTTTTGTAAATTCTTTTTAAAATTGAGCCATAATTGGAGCGCCTGGGTGGCTCAGTCAGTTAAATGTCCAACTTCAGCCCAGGTCATGATCTCCCAGTTCTGAGTTCCAGCCCAGCGTGGGGCTCTGTGTTGACAGCTCAGAGCCTGGAGCCTGCTTCAGATTCTGTGTCTCCCTTTCTCTCTGCCCCTCTCCTGCTCACACACTCTCTCTCCCTCTTTCTCAAAAATAAAACAAACATTTAAAAAAATTAAAATTGAGATAAAATTTATATATAGTGAAATGCATAGGTCTTAAATATACACTTTGATGAGTCTTGAAATTTGCATACAACCATGACGATTACAAACAATGTTGTGTTTTGATTTATTTGTTTTATTTTGTTTTCAGAAGTGGTATCTTTATGTCATTGAATCTTCCTTTCCAAGCATAAAGTATGTTTTTGCATGTGATCAAGTCACTTTTTGTGTCATCATATGGAAGGTCACTGAGTATCTGTTTTGAGAGTGCAAAATAAACATTTATTATATTAAGCCGCTAAGAATTTGGAGGATATTTGTTACAACAGTTAGCCTATAGTGACCAATACAATTAGACTTAATGTCAGATTTAGTTTATACTTCATTGTCATAGCATATCTGTTATATTGGGCTATACGATCTTGATATATTGAGTGCTATTAATATTTAAATAGACTATTTCTTAGCATAAATGAATTTCTAGAAAGCACCACTAGGTGTCCTCTACTAATAATTTTCACGGAGTTACTGAAGGATAGACTGAAACTATTTTTCCCTGTTCATGCATCCTTTTAGCTACCCTGGATGAATTTGTTAAAAGTTGGGCTAGAACTCCACCCTCCTGCCCTCATTGCTAAAACACAGACAAATTCATTGGCAAATTGTGAACTATTCTTTATTTTTAAAAACCTTGTTAAATAGATCATTCCCTTCAGGAACCACAGTGTAACCTTTATCACATTACAAAGATAACCCAGTAAAAGAGACTGGTTGATGATTTATCTTAGAGTTGCTGAAGGACAAGTTTGGAAGGGACAATTTATACTATACACCTCCCTCATCTCCTACCTTTTTTCTCCAGCACCATAACATAGCAGGAAAATGGTTCAAATATCATCAAGTTTAGTCTTGAAGGAGAGAAGTAATTACAGAATGGGGGTATCTTGGAAAAGAGTAGCTAAAGTCATATTTCTTGACTTTATGTATATGCTTGGAGAGATGTATTAGAACTGGTTGAAAATCATCTTACAGGGCTATTGGTTAAGCCATCCGATTCTCTTCTGGATTCATCCCTATTTAAGAAGAGAAGAAGAAAAAGACCAGGAGACCAGATCACAGGCTGTTGAGGTTGAGTAGACAATAATCAACAGTGTCTAGAATGCAGGCAGTGGCAGTGAGATAGGACGATATATTTGAAAGGTATACAAGAGAAAAAATCTACAAGATTTGGCAGCCATTATGTTTTTTGGGTGAAAGAGGAGATGTCTAGAAAATTTCCAGAGTTCCAGAATCAAGACAACTGGACATAATGGTACTTCCTCCTGAGGTAGGAAAAACTGAAGATGGAAAAGAACTGTGGTTCAAGGAAAGAAGGAATATGTTTTCATTTTTTAATGTTTTGATGTCAGTCCATCTGAGGGACATCCAAATGAAAATATCAGTTAGACTAAAATCATTCTGAAAAAGTTTTTGGTTAAAGAAAAGGGAGTAGCAAAACTTTTACTCTTCTCCACTCCCTTAAACTCTACCAAAACCAAACAAACAAAAAGAGCAAAAATAATCGATCTTCAATGAAACATAGAAAAGGACACAACCACAGGCCACAAACTAGGAAACATATCTGCCAACTACCCAAAATCTAGACCAAGATGAGAAAAGAAAGCCGGGAGAGCCACCCTTTGCCTCCTAGTATCTAGACCAAGGTAACTAATGTCCCCAAAAGTTCATGTCACCACCTTAAAAATTCCTTTGACTAGTATATTGAGCTCTGTGGGTATAAAGAGTCCAAAGGAAAAGAGGGATGTCTTTACAGAGACCCAGGATGACATCTCAGAAGGCAGCAAAGGTGCAGTGGAAGGACAAATGCTGGGGTATCTGGGTGACTCAGTTGGTTAAGTGTCCAACTTTTGGTTTTGGCTCAGGTCCCATGGTTTGTGGCTTTGAGCCCTCATTGGGCTCCACACTGACAGTGAGGGGCCTGCTTGGGATTCTCTCTCTTTCCCTCTCTCTCTGCCCTTCCCCTGTTCACACTCTCTCTCAAAATAAATAAATAAATAAACTTAGAAAAAAGAAGAAGAAGAAAAAGAACAACAACAACAACAACAAATGCTGACCCAGCCTGTATCTGCCATGAAGGGTGGAAGAAAGGTAAATGGGGGGGTGGGGGGGAGAGCAGGGAAAGGGGTGTTTGTATGTGTGAGAGCAAAGGGGAGGGGAGGGGAGGAAGGGAAAAGATTCACAATATGCTATTCTAGCCAAGGACGACCTCTAAAGGTGATGTGGGGTGAAAAAGGGAGGGAAGGCACTTATAGCCAGACTGCAACAGAGCTTGTGACTTAAAAGACTTCACTATTGGGGCGCCTGGGTGGCGCAGTCGGTTAAGCGTCCGACTTCAGCCAGGTCATGATCTCGCGGTCCGTGAGTTCGAGCCCCGCGTCGGGCTCTGGGCTGATGGCTCAGAGCCTGGAGCCTGTTTCCGATTCTGTGTCTCCCTCTCTCTCTGCCCCTCCCCCGTTCATGCTCTGTCTCTCTCTGTCCCAAAAATAAATAAAAAACGTTGAAAAAAAAAAAAAGACTTCACTATTATCCTCAATCACTGCTAACCACAGTATTTATTATTTTATTTATTTATTTATTATTTTTTTATTTATATTTAGCTGGTGGCTGACTTCCATTTGAAGATGAGTAATAATTAAATAGAAACCCATATTGGCCGATGCATAAAAGCTTTGCCAGAAATAGAATGCACACATAGGCAAAAGGCAGATAAAGAGCATAATTTATCCAAAGAAAATAGAGGAATTTCCCAACAACATAGATAAAGAGTAGTTCTCCACATGATATAAATATGTTGTGATCTCTGTTTAGAGGAGACAACATGAATGAGATAATGTTTGTCATAGATATTTGCTGGTTTTGTTGCCTAGCATCCACTTCCCCTTCTCTTAGTAACAGGACCAACGCTGCCCTCATACAACCAAAATGCTTTGAAAGAAAATGACCCCACCCTCATATCTAAGTTAGTGTTTCAGCCACAGTAGTTGGCTCAGGAATGAACCTGTGACCTAAATTAGTTAATTCATAATGAAGCCATTATTTCTGTTCAGAATTTGGGTTAGATAAACCTTTCACTGTTTTATTTCCATGTGAATGAAAAATGAAGTTCTAGAAGTGCTGGTAGCCATTTTACTACCACAAGGCGAGCTCTTGTCTAGGAATGGAGCCAACACTAAAGGAACTAATTTGAGGAGAGAGGGAGAAAGAGAGAGAGAGAGTAAGAGAGAGAGAGAGAGAGAGAGAGAGAGAGAGAGAAAGTCCTGAACATGTAGCTTTAAGCCTGGATAAACTCATTCCCTGCTCTCTTCAAGATCCAGTCAATGTTCTCTTATTATTTAAGCCATTTGAGTGAAAGTTATTTATTAAAACACAGAGATCAAGAAAAGAAATGTAGTATTTATTATTGAATGTTTGTTTTGTGCCAGGCACAGTACTAAGATCTTTATGTAAACATCAAGCCCAGCCTCTATAATAGGGACTATTATTATCTCCACTTGATAAATGAGGTAACTGAGTGACTCAGATGAGATAAATAACATTTCCAAAGTCACAGAGTTAGACACAAATTGAGAAATAATTTGAACCAAGTGAATCTAACTCCAAAGCTATACTGACACAGCAGCAAAAGATCATTTAGACAACTTAAGAAATTAAGTATATATATCTAAAGTGGAACATAGTCAGCTATATGTCTTTTTCTATTTCGTCTGATTTCAGTTTGCTCCTTCTTGAATACTTATTATACAGAAATTTGATCTCCTTATCTTCCATATCCATGATCTCTTCTATAAAAATGTTTATATCCTTGTTCTTTTCCAATTAATTTTCTGAGCTCTTTTCAAGATTCCTCAAAGTATTTCGGTGTTTATCGGGCGTATTAAAATTGTGGTTGTTCTGCAATATTTTCTATTTACATCTTCCTTTTCAGACTTTTCATCTCTTCTTTATTCACAGATGACATGATCACCAGTGTACAAAAAGCTACAAAATCTGTGAAAAAGCTACTAGAATTAATAAGTAAGTTTACTAAAGTCAATGGATACAAGGTTGGTATCACTTGTATTTCTATATACTAACACTCAGCATTTGGAAATTGAAATTTGAAAGGCAATACCACTTGCAAGAGCATGAAACAATATAAAATAGAGATAAATTAAACAAAATACATGTAAGACTTGTACACTGAAGAGTATAATGCATTGCTAAGAGAAATCAAAGTCCTGAATAAATAGATATGCTGTATTCATGGATTAGAAGATTCAATAGCATAAATCAGTTCTCCCTAAATTTGTGTATATATTTAACAGAATTCCAATAAGAATTCCCAAAGGCTTTTATGTAGAAATTGTCCAACAAAATTGGAAGACTAACATTAACTTCAATACTTACTATAACACTACAATAAATAATACAGTGAGGTGCTGACATGTAGATATAAATCATGCAACAAAATAAAACCAGAAATAAAATCACATATATATAATAAAGTGATTTTCAACAGAAGTACCAAGAAATTTAATGAGTAAAATGATAATCTTTACAGCAAATCATTAACAATTCCATATACATATACAATCAAATGAATCTCAACTCTAAACTGGCATCACATATAAAAATTAACATGAATTTGATTATCCAACTAGATGTAAGAGCTAGGATTATAAAACTTCTAAAAGAAAACACAAGGGAAAAATCTGTGAATTTGGAATAGTAAAGATCACCAATCTTGGCATAGATATCTTAAATAAACCAGATACACACACAAAATAAGATATAAAAGAAAAAGCTTGAAAAGTTATACTTCATTTAAAATTAAAATTGTGTCTTTCAAAAAAAAATAATGTTACAGAAATGAAGAGACAGCCCGATTGGAAGAAAATATTACAATGCATCTATCTGAAAATGGGGCTAGTATCCAAAAGAAAATGTTACAACTCAATAATAAAAAGGCAAGCAACCTAATTTTTTGAGAGGCAAAATATTTGAACAGATACTTCACCAAAGACATAGGAATAGCAAATAAGCACAGGAGAAAATAATCAGCATCATTGTTAGGCAAATTCAAAGTAAAACCACAGTGAGATATTACTATATATTCACTAAATGTCAAAAGTAAACAGACTGACAACATCAAGCATGGACAGGATGTGGAGCAACTAACCCCACTTATACAATGTTGATAGAAATGCAAAATGACAAAGACACTTTGGGAAACAGTTTGAAAGCTTCTGAAACCATATACATGCAATTCCAATAAAACACAGAAATTCATACCTGAGTATTTACCCAGAGAGAAAAAATGCACGTGCCTACAAGATGTATATGGAAATGTGAAAGATAAAAAACTGGAAGCAACTCAAATGTCAATCAACTAGTAAATGGATAAGAAAATGTGGTATAATCATAAAATGAAACACCACTCCACAATAAAAAGGAATGTACAACCATATACGTAACAACATGGATGAATCTCAAAAAACCATTATGCTGAGTGAAAGAAGCCAGACATAAAGACTACATCCTGTATAGTTTCATTTATGTGAAATATTGCAAAGGCAACCTAGAATAACAGAAAACAGATCAGTGATTGTGAAGGACCTAGAATGAAGGACAAGGATTTCCTACAAAATGTGAAAAAACTTTTGGGGTAACAGATGTCATGATTAGTTGCAACTATCAATACATAGATGTATGCTTATGTTAAAACTCAGAATTTTTCATTAAAATCATAGGATTTTATTATGTAAGTTATACTTAATAAGGTTTATTTAATAATCAAAAAGGCTCTTATGTACATATCATAGCCATTAGACATGTAAAGTGGTGAAATTTTAAATGACTGTTAGAATCTCCAAACAAACAAAATCTTTCATTAAAGAAAAATCATACAACTGGCCAACAGGTATATGAAAATGTATTCAACATCACCAATCTACAGGGAAATGTAAATCCAAACCATGATGAGCTATCACTTCCCACCTGTTAAGAGGGCTATTATCAAAAGCCAAAAGTTAACAAGTGTTGGTGAGGATGTGGAGAAAAGGGACTACTTGTGCACTGTTGATGGGAGTGCAAATTTGTATAGTCATTATGGAAGATAGTATGGAGGTTACTAAAAAAATTAAAAATAGGAATACGGTATGATCCAGCAATCCCACTTCTGAGTATTTATTGAAAGGAAATAAAATTGCTATCTCAAAGAGATATGTGTACCTCCATGTTCATTGCAGCATTATTCACAATAGTCAAGGTATGGAAACAACCTGTGTCTATCAGCAGATGAATGGATAAAGAAAATGTGATGGATACATATCCATATCAACATATATATTCAAATGGAATATTATTCCCCTTTTAAAAGGAGAATATCCTGGTATTTGCAACAACATGGATAAACCTAAAGGACATTATGCTAAGTGAAATAAACCAGACACAGAAAGACAAATATCCTATGATCTTACTTGTATGTGGAATCTAAAAAATAAGTCAAACTAAAGCAAAACAGAGTGGAATGGTGGTTACAAGAGACTGGAAAGTGGAGGAATGGGGGAGATATTAATCAAAGTATTCAAACTTTTGGTTATAAGATGAATATGTTCTGTGACCCCATTCACATCCTGGTCACTATAGTGAATAATAATGTATTATATACTTAAAATTTGCTAAGAGAATATAACTCAAAAGTTCCTACCACACACAAAAAAGTTGATTATGTGATGTGACAATATGTTATTTAGTTTGATTATGGCAATTATCACAATGTATACATATATAAAAATATCACCTTGTGCACCTTAAATATATACAGTTTTTATTTGTCAACCATGCCTTGATAAAACTGGAGGGAAAAGTCAAATCATTGAAAGCCTCGGGGATCAAGTTGTCTCATAGCAGGATTTGTTGCCACAGGAAGGCAAATTCACACACAAAAAAATTTTGTAAAAATTGCATATGTTGGCAAAATTCAGGAAATAATGACTGCTGCAGAGCTTCCCAAAACAAGCAAAGCCCAAGGCATATTTAATGTTTTGTCATCGTATCTACATATCAAACGAAAAGTCTGTGGTGGCACTTGTACGGATGTTGCTCCTTCAATTATGCCCATGGAAGGTTTCAACTCTTGTAAAAAAATATGAAAATTTCCACCTTGTCACAACACACTTCTTTCTTCACGGAGGGATGCTGGTGTCAAATGTTTTTTGGTATGAAAATGAAAAATCATCTGGATGAAGCTAAATGGTTAGCTCTGTTGAACAAAGATACATTTGCTCAAGAACATAATAGTGTGAAAATTTAGACTAAGAACACAGAAATTTCCTGCTACACACAGAAGTCTGGTGGATTAACTGATGAAGAGCTCTTAACAAGTTGTTTGAGTTGGAAGATAAATTTCAGAAGCAATTTCAAGAAGGTAGTACTCTAGATTTTGTTTTGTGCTTTGAAGATGAAGAACGGCTGCAGAAAGTAGGTTCCCTATTTGTTCAGCTGGTTTATGTGATGAAAATGGCTGCCAAGGAGCCTAGTTGCTAATATTATACTGGATGTTAACTACCTGGAATTTAAATAAAACTCTAAAAAAAATAAAACGCTGAACAAGTCTCTGCAAAACCTGGAGAAAATATTTGACTTCACATGACCTGATTCATGGACTTAAAAGAAAACTCAACCTTTGGGAAAATCATGTTGCAAAATAAAATCTTTAAGATGTTTCACTGCTGCTGGGACTTGAGAGTGAGAAAGGATATTGACACATTTCAAGTACTGTAGAAAATCAACTGGAAGAACCACAGATTGGAATTGAATGATATTTTCAGTCTGTTTCTCTGAATCTACTGCTCAGCCTGAATACATGACTGACAAAAGAAAAAAGATTTTGCACCGACAGAAGTTCTGGATTTCAGGGTAAGAAGATGATCGTGCAGTCATGGGAGAGTAGTAAACATTCTGCTGCAGGTTTTAACATCTTAGCATGTGTGATCAAGGTGCTTCTTGTGTAAACAAGCATTAGGAGCTAAGAACAGAAATCTCCTTTCAGGTAAAAATGTGTGTGCCTATCTCAAGTTTAAACCCAGAATTGGGTATTTGTGTAGCAAAAATCAAAGTTTCACAAAAGACAGGTGAATTTCATTCTTTACTTTTGGTGTCAAAAATAGCACCTTTTACATAAATATTCTATTAAAAAATTCAAGAATGCTTGTATATGAATTTTTAAAACACTTAGGACTATGAGCTTGATCACGTTACCTTGTAAGAAACTGTTTTTCAAAGTATTGTGTAAAATTGCTTCTTGGGTTATACTTTCATTCATATAGCTTCAATTTATGGCTTTAGTAATTTTACTGTTCAACATTGTCCAGAAATTTGTATGTTGTAAATTTGTATTAGTTTAAAATCAATTTAAAACATTCCTCAAATGAAATCCACCAAAGCCATCTTTACAAAATTGAAATTCCATTTCAGCTTAAAGTAGTAATTTACCAGAAATTATTGTTTGTCTTATGATTTTTAAAATTTATAAAAATAAATACTGATTGTGAGAAAAGTAAGCAAAGCTTAGTTGGCTAGTTATTTTTCAAGAATGTTGACTAAAATGTCATTTTAGCTATAAATATAAAAAATACCTTTCATATACCATCTACTACATATACCACATATCACACTTACTTAGCATCTTGCAAAGAAAAAAGAATTGTTGTGAGACGTGTAAACCTACATAGGATAGGTAAAAAGTTAAAGTAAGAAAAAAATTACTTTCACCATCTTTGCTACTGACTTGGATTAAAGCTGACATCACTTATGAAGAAGGGGCTATCACACAAAAAGAGAAAACTAGTTAAGTTGGCCAAAAGAAACAGATCATGAGAAAAATGTTATTATTTACTCAATAGAGCATCAATAATAAAATTGTCTCATTATACCTACAATTTGCTGGCCACATTAAGATACCATGAACTGTAAATATAATTTTGA
The DNA here is from genome assembly GCF_007474595.2 of Lynx canadensis. Classification (NCBI taxonomy): domain Eukaryota; kingdom Metazoa; phylum Chordata; class Mammalia; order Carnivora; family Felidae; genus Lynx; species Lynx canadensis. The sequence goes on from NC_044309.1 coordinate 61,630,936, forward strand.
TGCAGGGTTTCCTGATACCTGAATATTATTGCAAAGATTCTTCAAAGGTAAAAAGATTAAGAAAGGCTTCCTTAGGGTGTCCACTGGAAAAGCTTCAAAGCATCCAAAAATCCTCTGAGATGGTATGTAATATTTATAATAATTATGATTCTGTGATAATTTCTAGAAATTTCATTGTTTTGCTACTATATCTCCTTTTATTGTATTCTACTGGTTATTGATATTTCATGGGAAAATTATAGTTTTGTGAATATTTTTAAATCCAAATTCCTCACAAAGCTCTTATCTTTCCTTTTATTTAGCTCCAGTTGATTCCCATGGATATTGTAGAACTAAAATAATTTCATCTTCAAACAATGATCATAAATAACAGCATGATAGTAAGGTAGTAAGCATGTGTCATTTAAGGTTGTCAAACATCTCAGTCCCCTCTTCCTATTAGCACCCCACTTCTATTTGGAGGACACTCCTATCACATGAAGTATTGTAAGTTGGTGGGAGAAACTCTTGACTCACAGTAGCCAGGTGGCCCTCTCCTGGGACTCTGCATCTTGAACCAGTGACCTGACAACGTGCAAACCTGTTGGAAGTACTAATCATTGCAGCCAAGGCAGCCTTAGTAGATGGGCTGCACAGGACTGCTTCTACCCAGACAGCCTCCTGCCATGTATCTTGCTTCCTGACCCTGGAGAGTTCCTCCAATCCTGTGGTTTCCAAGCCTGTAAGCCCCTGAGAATTTTCCAACAAATTCCCTTTTTGCTTCAATTAAATAGAGTTCTAACTTATGCAGATTTCATACTTAATTTCTCCTTGGTTTTAATAAGGACTGTTACTAGCATCTCACTTTCTTTTAATTTTTTAATGTTTATTTATTTTTGAGAGACAGAGAGACAGAGGACTGATGTAGAGCAGGGGAAGGGCAGAGAGAGAGGGAAACACAAATCCAAAGCAGGCTTCTAGGCTCTGAGCTGTCAGCACACAGCCCCCGATGCAGGGCTCGAATGCACAAACCACGAGATCATGACCGGAGCTGAAGTCTGATGCTTAACCAACTGAGCCACCCAGGCACCCCTCTAGCATCTCTTAAGTAGTATTTTGGCTATTGGTCTGTAGCAAATATTCTTTTTTGTTTGTTTTTTACAATAAGGAAATTAACTTCAAATCTGATTCTCCAGAAACCGTTTTTAAACAAGGAATAGATATTGAATTATTTATGCCTTTTTTAATAGCTACTGAAAGGATTGTTTTTTGTGAACTGACCTGCTGCTTACACAACATATCAATTTTTCCCACATTACTGGCATAAAGCCCACTTGATTGTGGTGCACTCTCCTTTTATTTTATTGTCATTTTCTGAGTATTTAACTTGACTTCCTCACCTACCTTCATAAATAGATATCCCATTGTAGGCCACCTTTGTCAGTTTTGGGTACCAAATTTATACTTAGCTTAATATTTTCATATTTTTCCATAATACAGAACAGATTATATGTTATTATATATACATATATATTATCAGAAATATATATTCTGTAAGAGTTGCAAAGAACTTGGGGTGCCTGGGTGGCTCAGTCGGTTAAGCATCCTACTTTGGCTCAGGTCATGATCTCACGGTTCGTGGGTTCAAGCCCCGCATCGAGCTCTGTGCCCTGCAGCTCGGAGCCTGGAGCCTGCTTCAGATTCTGTGTCTCCCTCTCTCTCCTGGCCTTTCTCCTCTCGAGCTCTGTCTCTCTCTATCTCTCAAAAATAAACATTAAAATTTTTTTTAAAGAGTTGCAAAGAACTTAACAAAGCCATAAGGTCCTCAAGCATTTATTGAAAGTAAATTCTTGATTGTAATTAGACTAAGATAATAGTGAAGAATCTGACAAGAATAATATTTTTAATACAAGGTTTAATTATATTGCTTATGCATATTTTCATTTTCATTTTTGAAGGTAGTGGAAATATCATAACTCTCTTCTAGATCCTAGATACAAAACACATGCTTCAATATCAAGATCACAAGTGCTCTTAACCCAATCTGTATGCCTACAGATGACAGGTTATCCTAGTCAAAGGCTAGATAGATATCTAAAAGAATTTTCTCTTTTCACGTGTTAAGATTATAAATCTGCATAAGATGCTTCTCCCTATTTCTTGTTAGTTTGAATATAAAATGGAAACTGGGTGATTTGTTATGTAGAAAATACAATTATATTGTACTCCTGCTGCTTTGCATATATGTAGATTATGAGGAAACAAGGGATGAGATTTTATCTGGATTCTCTGGGCTCCTTTTCAGGTTTTTTTATTTTCATCTATTTCTGTCAGGCTTCTGTTTGAAATCAGGGTTCATCCTTTCCATTGAGAACTGTGGAGCATCTCTTATTTTTTAAAGTATTTTACAAATTTCCATTTGCTTCTATTCACTTCACCTCTCCTTGAGATAAAACCATTTGCAGTCAAGGATCATAGTTACTTTCCTGAAGTTGGCAGACTGATGATTCATTCTTCACTGAATAACAAGAAATGGTAAAGCTATACAAAGAGCAAAGATTGTTTTACCAGTACCTTATCCATGAATGCTACAGTACTACTTTGTTGACAGCAGTAATAATTGAGAATACACTAATGGGGAATTTTTAAAAGCAAAGAGATGTTCAACAATTCCAATTCCAATTGAGTATATATCCCAATAAATTAAAAGCAGGGACTTGAACAGATATTTGTTCACCAATATTCATAATAGCATTACTCACAATTACCAAAAGGTGAAACGAATCCAAATGTCCATCAACAGATGAATGATAAACAAAACAATATAAACATACTCTGGAATATTATTCAGCCATAAAAAGAAATGAAATTCTGAAACAACAAGAGAATGAGAAGACAAGCCACAGACTAGGAGAAAACTTTTGCAAAAAAAAAATATCTGATAAAGGACTGTTATCCAAATATACAAATACTCTGAAAACTCAACAATAAGAAAACAAACAACCCAATTAAAAAATATGAAAAATATATAAGCAAAACTTCACCAAAGAAAATAGAGATGGCAAATAAACATACAAAAATGTGTTCAATGTCATATGTCATTAGGGAATTGCAAATTAAAACAAGATATTTCTACATACCTCATAAAAAACCAAAATCCCAAACACTGATAACACCAAATACTGGTAAGAACTCTCATTCACTGCTGGTGGGAATGCAAATGGTACAGCCACTTTGGAAAACAGTTGTCAATCTCTTACAAAGCTAAACATACCCCTACTATGTAATTCAGCAATCAGACTCCTTGGTATTTGTCCAAATGAGTTTTTAAAAAACCTACATCCACATAACACCTGCACTCAATGTTTATAGACACTCTATAAACTATTCATAACAGCCAAAACTTGGAAGCTCTCAAGATGTACTTTATTAAGTGAATGGATAAACTGATACATCCAAAATTCAGTGCCAAAAAGAAATGAGCTATCAAGCCACAAAAATACATTGAGGAAACTAAAAAGCATATTACTAATTGAAAGACATCAATATGAAAAGGTTATATACTATATAATTACAGTTATATGACATTCTGGAAAAAGCAAAACTATTAAGACTGATGAGGGAGTATAAGGCAAGCTGAGGGCAAAGTACAGGCTAACAGCACCCTACCCCACCCCTCCAGGTGGAATATGTGTGATATTCCTTGGACATTCCTGGCTACCCTGGAGTTTAAGTGCTTGCCATGGTGATGTGGGAAACAAAGGAAAATGAAAAATTAAATTCCCTTACTGCCTACAGCCCACTGACAAGTCCTTGAAACTTGCAGAGTGACCTCTCTCTAGAAGCTCAGCTGCCTCTATGATGACACTTTGCTAGGGACAAAGGGAATCTTGGCTTAACATTATCCTGACCCCTCAAGATCCTGTAAGCCTACTTTAACATATAAAAATTCCTTTGGAAACTTCCTTAATCTCAATTCCCCCAAGGTATATGCCGGCATTCATACTTCAAGCTTATGGTCCCTGACATGCATCTGAAGGGTCTCATGACCAAGATTTTACTAAGCGATATTTAAATGACATTTTCCTAATAGCAGCTAACCCCCAAAAGTCCTGGAAACCTTACTTCCAAAATTCCTTAGAGACTTATGCTGTCCCTGACCCCCTTCCCAACCTGAAGGTATATAATCAGTCACTCTTCACAACCCCAGTGCAGCTCTTTCTGCCCACGGGTCCTATCCCTGTGCTTTAATAATATAACCTTTTGCACCAAAGACATCTTCAAGAATTCTTTCTTGGCCATCAGCTCTGAACTCCACCATCACCCCAAAAACCCATTAAAGACAGTAAAAAAGTCAGTAGTTGCCAGAATTTGGGGGAAGGAAAGGATGAATAAGGATAACACAGAGGACTTTTAGGGCAATGAAACTATTCTGTATCATGTTAATAATAGAGTTTTAGGGTAATGAGGGGCAGTTCAGAGCTGATGGCCAAGAAGAATTATTGAAGACATCTTTGGTGCAAAAGGTGATTTTATTAAAGCATGGGAATAGGACCTGTGGGCAGAAAGAGCTGCACTGGGGTTGTGAAGAGTGGACTGATTTTATATACCTTCAGGTTGGGAAGGGGGTCAGGGACAGCATAAGTTTCTAAGGACTTTTGGAAGCAAGGTTTCCAGGACCTTGAGGGGTTAGCTGTTGTTAGGAAAACGTCATTTATTATTGTTTAGTAAAATCTTAGTCATGATCCTTCAGATGTATATCAGGGGCCATATGCTTGGAGTATAATTGCCAACATATACTTGGGGGTTAAAGATAAAGGAGGTTTGCAAAGGAATTTTTTATCTGTTTCAGGAAACTCACAGGATCCTGGGGGAAAGGGGGCGGTCAGGATAATATTAATCCAAGATTCCCTTTTGTCCCTAGCAAAGGGCTATCATTGAGGCAGCTGAGCTCCTAGAGGGAGGTCACTCTGCCTATGTCAAGGACTTGTCAATGGGCTGTACACAGTAAGGGAATTTTCATTTGCCTTTGTTTCCGCATCACCATGGCAAGCACTTAAACCCCCTTACATCTTGATGAGGGTTACATTAGGGTTCCTGGAAACAGAGTCTATAGGTTTCTGGAGACTAGGCTATGGATAAGATTGCCTTTTTCTTGCAGCTTAGTAAATTATCCATAAACTGAAGGAGACTTCTGTCCTGCATGACTGTGATCTCTACCAGTAAACCATTTCTTTCCTTTCCTTTGTTCTTAGACAGCCAGGAGTGTCTGAAGAATATCACACACATCCCCCCTTGGGGTGGGAGTGTTGTTAGCCTGTACTTTGCCCTCAGCTTGCCTTATGCCCCCTCATCATTATGTTGATGGTTATATGTCATTATATATTTGACAAATCCTGTAGAATGTACACCACCAAGAGTGAACCCTAATGTAGTGACAATAATGATAATGGGTGATGATATGTCAATGTAGATTCACTGACTGTAGCAAAGTACCACTCTTGGGCAGGATGTTTATAACGGGGAAGACTATGGGGGAAGGCCAGAGAGAGGGGATATATAAGAACTCATTACTTTCCATTCAATTTTTTATGTGAACTTAAAAGTATCCTAAAAAATAAAGTCTAATAAAAAGAAGAAAATTCTTATGCATACTATGATATAGATGAACCTTGGAAACATTATGCTTAGTGAAAAAATCCAGACAAAAAGGGGACATAAAATGTATGATTTTTTTATATGAATTACCTAGAATAAACAAGTCCACAGAGATAGAAAATATAGTAATGGTTACCAAAAGCTGGGGCTAGGGGTTAACAGGAGATTGTTATTTAATGGATACAGAGTTTCAATCTGAAAGCATGTAAAAGTTATGGAAATGGATAGTGGTGATAACTGCACAATGATGTGAAAGAACTTAATGCTTCTGAATTCTTCAAAATTGTTAAAATGGTAAAGTTTATGGTATGTTCATTTATCACAATAAGAAAAGAAAAGGGAGGAAAATCTTCACTTTTGTATTTTTTTAGATTTATCTGTGTTTCCAGTGAATTTAAGTCATGACCAAGTTGAACAATTATATGAATAATCCTTGTACACAAGAATTGTGGTTGTATCTGACTTAAGATTTGGCAAATAATTGGATTTACTCTTTTTCTTAGTCTCTTTGTTCAAAGGCCTAAAATTCTATGTGAAATGTCTTCCATCATTGGACAACCCATAACTCTCCTGATATGCTTTACATTAAAGTTGGAAAATTCAAAAGAGATCATATTGTGTGACAGAATATAAGTTAGTCCTGAGAGAAATGATTCCATGGTAATAGTTTTAAGAGTAGGGATAAAATTACAGTAAATTATAGACAATATCTTGTGATCTGCTTTTCTTCAACCTAGAACTTCTCTCCATGTTCTGACACATGAAAAAATATTCACACATCCTCAAACAGGACAATTAAATTGGAATATTCAAATGTATTAGCTAGCCCCCATTATCCTGAGGTTCTAAGGTGTTGAACCATTAGTCAATAAAATGATTTAAATGGCACAAAAACAGACACACAGACCAATGGAATAGAATAGAAACCCCAGAACTAGACCCACAAACGTATGGCCAACTCATCTTTGACAAAGCAGGAAAGAACATCCAATGGAAAAAAGACAGCCTCTTTAACAAATGGTGCTGGGAGAACTGGACAGCAACATGCAGAAGGTTGAAACTAGACCACCTTCTCACACCATTTACAAAAATAAACTCAAAATGGATAAAGGACCTAAATGTGAGACAGGAAACCATCAAAACCTTAGAGGAGAAAGCAGGAAAAGACCCTCTCTGACCTCAGCCATAGCAATCTCTTACTCGACACATCCCCAAAGGCAAGGGAATTAAAGCAAAAGTGAATTACTGGACCTTATGAAGATAAAAGCTTCTGCACAGCAAAGGAAACAACCAACAAAACTAAAAGGCAACCAACCGAATGGGAAAAGATATTTGCAAATGACATATCGGACAAAGGGCTAGTATCTAAAATCTATAAAGAGCTCACCAAACTCCACACCCGAAAAACAAATAACCCAGTGAAGAAATGGGCAGAAAACATGAATAGACACTTCTCTAAAGAAGACAATCCAGATGGCCAACAGGCACATGAAAAGATGTTCAGCGTCGCTCCTTATCAGGGAAATACAAATCAAACCACACTCAGGTATCACCTCACGCCAGTCAGAGTGGCCAAAATGAACAAATCAGGAGACTATAGATGCTGGAGAGGATGTGGAGAAATGGGAACCCTCTTGCACTGTTTGGTGGGAATGCAAATTGGTGCAGCCGCTCTGGAAAGCAGTGTGGAGGTTCCTCAGAAAATTAAAAATAGACCTACCCTATGACCCAGCAATAGCACTGCTAGGAATTTATCCAAGGGATACAGGAGTACTGATGCATAGGGGCACTTGTACCCCAATGTTCATAGCAGCACTGTCAACAATAGCCAAATTATGGAAAGAGCCTAAATGTCCATCAACTGATGAGTGGATAAAGAAATTGTGGTTTATATACACAATGGAATACTACGTGGCAATGAGAAAAAATGAAATATGGGCCTTTTGTAGCAACATGGATGGAACTGGGGAGTGTGATGCTAAGTGAAATAAGCCATACAGAGAAAGACAGATACCATATGGTTTCACTCTTATGTGGATCCTGAGAAACTCAACAGGAACCCATGGGGGAGGGGAAGGAAAAAAAAAAAAAAAAAGAGGTTAGAGTGGGAGAGAGCCAAAGCATAAGAGACTGTTAAAAAACTGAGAACAAACTGAGGGTTGATGGGGGTGGGAGGGAGGGGAGGGTTGGTGATGGGTATTGAGGAGGGCACCTTTTGGGATGAGCACTGGGTGTTGTATGGAAACCAATTTGTCAATAAATTTCATATATATAAAAAAAATAAAATAAAATGATTTAGAAACTCTTTGCTTTGTCTTTGGATTAAAAATAAAATAAATCAAAACAGAAAACTGTTTCCATCCAACAGTAGCAGGATACATTTTCTTCTCAAGTATCCATGGAATATTTAACATGATAGATCATATGTTATAACACAAAGCAATTCTTTTTAAAAAATTTTTTTAATGTTTATTTATTTTTTGAGAGAGAGAAACAGGGCATGAGCAGGAAAGGGGCAGAGAGAGAGGGAGTCACAGAATCCAAAGCAGGTTCCAGGCTCTGAGCTGTCAGCACAGAGCCCAATGTGAACCTCGAACCCATGAACCGTGAGGTCATGACCTGAGCCAAAGTCGGATGCTAAACTGACTGAGCCACCCAGGTGACCCAACACAAAGCAGTTTTTAATAAATTGAAGACTAAAATTATACCATGCATTTTTTTCTAGGCACAGCGGTATGAAAATAGAAATAAATTCCAAGAAGAAAACTGAAAAAGTCACAAATATGTGGATATTAAATGCTACTGAACACCAATGGATCAAAGAAGAACTGAAAAGTGAAATCAAAAATTTGTATGGAGCCACAGACACACTTAATAGCCAAAACAATCTTAAGAAAAAGGTATCACACTTCCTGATTTGAAACTATATTATAAAGCCACAAGAATATATAGTGGGAAAAGAATAATCTCTTCGATAGTGTTGGGAAAAGTGAAATCCACCTACAAAGAAGTTGAAAATAGAACTATCATATGATAATTTCACTTCTGGCTATATATCTGAAGGAAATAAAATTATCTCAAAGCATATTTGCACACCCATGTTCATTGCAGCGTTATTTACAGTAGCCAAATATGGAAACAACCCATGTCAGCTGAGCAATGAAATAAAGAAAGTGGGGTGTAAGTAGGAATGAAATATTATTTAGACTTAAAACAGAAGGAAATCCTGCTTTTTGGAAAAACAGGCTAAACCTGGAGGGCATTTTGCTAAGTGAAATAAGCCAAACACAGAAAGATGAGTATTGTTTGGTTTCACACTAATATGGAATCTAAAAAATAGTCTAGCTCACAGAAGCAGAGGATAATGGCAGTTGCCAAGGGCTTAAGGGGTGGGGAAACAGAGAGAGGCTGGTAAAGGGAACAAATTTCAGCAAAAGATGAAAATGGTCTGAGGATCTAATGTATAACATACTAACTATAATTTATAACACTGTATTATATAATTAAAATTTGCTAAGAGTGCAGGATTTAAGTATTCTCAAAAAAAAAGGGTAAATATGTGAGGTGATGCATGTGTTAACTGGGTGGAAATCCTTTTACAATGCATATATGTATTAACTCGTTATGTTGTATATTTGTATTACAATTTTATTTGTCAATTATATCTCAGTAAGCTGGGGGAGGGCGGGGGAAAAGAAATAGCACATTTGCTTCTTAAAATAATCTTCTTATGTAAATATTGGTATGGACTTTCTCCAGGCAAAGAAATGAGAGCTTAAAGGATGTTAAGCAATTTGCCTGAGATCATTGTGGCAGAGTAAAGAATAGAACCAGGGTCTTATTTCAAAGCTCATACCCCGAATCATTATAGGATTTGTACATACATCCATTGTGGTCCATATCACAACATAGTATGACTTCTTGTACATATATTTTGGTTTAAAATTAAAAGACATGATAATGAACAAGAGAACAACTCATGATTTCCTCTAGTCTTTAGCTGTATATGTCCCTTTGCTTGCCCGGCATTAGATTAGTCTGATGCCTAAAATTTTCTTCTATCCTGCTTTCCTCCCCAAACTTACCTTTTTTGGTAGGAGTAAGTAGATACACATATATTTAAAACTCTATCTTTTAGCCAGAGACAGAAATGATGGAAGAAAAAGACGCGGTGCTTCTGACTCACTACCATCAACTCAGGAACATCCTCACCAGCATGTGGTGTTACCAGTATTTTGGATTTCATTCATTCTAACGGGTGTGTAGTGATATCTCATTGTTGTTTTACTTTGCAATTCCCTGATGTCATATAATTTTGAGCATCTTTTCATATGCTGTTTGACATCTGTATTTCTGCTTTGGTGAGGTTCAGATCTTTGGCTCATTTTTAAAAAAAATTTTTTTTTTTACACTTATTTATTTTGAGAGACAGAGAGAGATAGAGCATGAACAGAGGAGGGGCAGAGAGAGAAGGAAACACAGAATCTAAAGCAGGCTCCAGGCTCTGAGCAAGCTGTCAGCACAGATCCCAACACGGGGCTGGAACCCACAAACCGAACCACAGGATCATGACCTGAGGTGAAGTCGGATACTCAACTGACTGAGCCACCAGGTGCCCTGGATCATTTTTTAAATTGAGTTGTTTATTTCCTTATTGTTGAGCTTTAAGAGTTCTTTGTATGTTTTGCATTATCAGATTATCAGATAAGCCTTTTGCAATAGTGTTTTCTCAGTCTGTGGTGTGTCTTTTCATCCTCTTAACAATGAATTTTGTGGAGCAGAAGGTCTTCATTTTAATGAACCCTAATTTATCAACTTTTTATTTTATAGTTTGTGTTTTTGGTGTGGATCTACAAAGTCACGGCCAAACCGGAAGTCACCTAGCCTTTCTTCTGTGTTACCTTCTAGGAGTTTTATTGTTTTGTGTTAACACTTCAGTTTTAAAGTACTATTTCCTACTAGTCAGAACATCTGAAAACTCCGAGAAAAAAAAAAATGTTGTTCTGGCCTGGTTTTCTGGATAATTATTTCTACTTTCTCTTATGGATTTAGATTGTCGCATTCTGTAGTCTCTTAAAAAAAATGAGTACAACAATTTTCTTGCAACAATTTTCTATTTCCTTTCTGTTAATTGTATGAGTTAAGAATAGAGTTCAGAGGGGCGCCTGGTGGCGCAGTCGTAAGCGTCCGACTTCAGCCAGGTCACGATCTCGCGGTCCGTGGTTCGAGCCCCGCGTCGGTCTGGGCTGATGGCTCAGAGCCTGGAGCCTGTTGCCGCTTCTGTGTCTCCCTCTCTCCTCTGCCCTCTCTCCTCGCCCCTCCCACCGTTCATGCTCTTGTCTCTCTCTGTCCAAAATAAATAAACGTTGAAAAAAAAATTAAAAAGAATAGAGTTCAGAGGGGATGCAGAATTAGAATTAGAGAGGACTACTAGTTTACAATAATGATGAGACGCCTCCTGGTAAAACTTGACCTATACTTTCAGTCATCTTTAGCACAACTAAAGGATTGACTTTACCATGGAGTCTATAATTGTCCAGGGTCCCATTTTCAAGGCCAGGACAAACCAGATTGAGGAACAGGACATGTGAGCAGAGAAGGTGGAGGTAGACGCAGCAAGAGAAGTCTCCCAAGTTTCAGGTTTGATAGGCCCGTGCCCAGGGCAGGCAGGCATAAAAGAGTGTTAATTAGGCTTTGTGGAAATATGTGTAATTGTTTTCTTCGGATGTTATTTTAAACTCCCAATAAACATCCAATTTTTATATTTTGAAGCATTTGGAAGTAATTCGTTTAATGCAGAAAAATAAAATTACAAAACTTAAATACATAAAAAGATTGAAAAACAGCAATATTAAATATGGAAAAATATAGATTGGATAAAATGAACTACCTCATATCTGTACTTCTCTTCACTCTCATGAGACAGAAAAGGAAGGATACTGTGGAATGTAATGAAAGCATCCAAAAAGAAACTGAAATTTTATTAAACACCTCTGGCAGTGAAGCCTTTCAAATGTTGATACAATCTATAGTTACTGATGATATCAAATGTTCTCCTCATGATGAACACACAGCAGAAACACTGATGTCATTCTTTGAATTTCTTTCTATATCTAACTTAACACAGGTCATGCCCACTATACAACTTTGCATCTTGAAAGTACGTCAGTAAGTCCAGGATTGTGTCTTCTGGTGAAAACACCTGAATTCCCTTTACTTTTATCATTCTGATAGAGTTGCTTTTTTTCTTTCTGTGTCCTTGATGGAATAAAAACGGTGTTTATGGTTTTAGTTGGAAGTGCGGTTAGATTATCTGGAAATGTCCTCACTATCCCTCACTATGCCACCTGTTTTTCATTTTTCTCCTCATTACGTGATGATCATAGCTAACATGTACAGACATGTATTCAGCAGGCGCGGTGCTGCGCCATTTGTATTGACTATCTTGTTTCATTTTCACAGTCACTGGTAAGAGATCGTCATTTTCATTCCCACTTAACACATTAAGAAAATGAAGCTTGGGTATGAATCACTTGCCCAGAGTCACATGGGTGGTTGGCCAGAATTCTCACTCAGGCCATCTGGCTCCAGAGCCAGCGCCCCCTACTGCCTCATTGCAACGTCATCTCGCAAAGATCACAAAATTGAAACGGAGCGATTATGTCCAATTTCTCCAGATTACTCCAGATCTCTGACTGCTTTCTTGCTGTCAGGCTTGTTCCTCTCAGTTTATCCCATACACAGCTACCGCTGTGGTTTACAGAAAATGAAACCTACTCCTGTTATTTCTTCCCTCAAACCCTTCAAAGCCTGGGTATCCACCCGGCCCCGCACCGCCCTAGAATAGGGTCTAAATATCTATGCATCCGAAAGCTTCTCTGTGAGCAGGTCTCTGCTTCATATTCCTCAGCGTTCTCTTCCACACTTACACTGCAGCCTCAGGGAATGCTTTGTTCCACACACACATTCCATGGTCCTCCTAAGTAATTTCTGAAACACACAAGCTATTTTTCCCGCACGGGGAGTTCTCCCATGCTAGACCAAAGCCTCGTTCTTTCAGGAAAACACCTTCTGCTTCTTACCAAGAACACTTTCCCTACCAAACACTCCTTTGAACCCCAAGGAGTTCACTCCTTTGAGCCCCACTGGGGGATATGCCCTCTTCTGCACTAGCAGATGGTCCTCTAGAATTGTATTTATGTCACTGTGTTATAGCCTTAATACAGGGGTCGGGCTCGCCCCCTAGACACAGGTTCCTTGAGAGCAGGATAGGCCTCATTCACTTTTAACCCCATCTAAACATTGGGGATGAGACTGATGCTGGTAGATGAAAAAAGCCACCCGGTGATCAGCCTGGTTCTTGAGCCAGGGTCTGGGGCTTCCGACTTGAGTCACTGTTTAAGAGGGAAGCTTGGTAGCACCACATCTCACCTGAGCCACGTCTGAGGCCTGCAACTCCAGGAAGCTTACTGAGCCTCGGTTGTGTTTTCAGCTCCTGAGCAATTTGCTGTAGATGGGGCAGATCCTAAAAGAGGGGCTTGGTGTGTATTAAAGCTGAGTGTTCTGGTCTCCAAGACGACCAATGCTAGGAAACACCAGATCCAGGCATTGAGTCAGTGTTAAGGAAATTCCTCAAATACATCCAAATGGCTCCATCAGAAAAAGCTTCACTGAAAATACCCATGTTTCATTTTACATCATGGCCCTTGAACGTAACCTGCCAGACCGTATATCTTTATCCAACAGGCTTCCTGTTTCAATCAAAAGCAGTCTGGTAAAGAACAAAACAGCATGCCTTGTAAAATACAGGATTACTTTTCTCTCCAGTTTTTTTGTTTTTTCAGAATGAAGTGTGATCTAATGACACCTCCTTTTTGCAAACCTAACACTGCTCATTTATTTCTTGGTCTTAATAAGTCACCTGCTTCAGTGTGTCAGCTTTCACAAAGAGAAGACAACCCATGATAGAACTATCTTGATAACTTAAAAATTAAGGCCAAGAAAGCAATTTTTAAAGGCACCATCCTGCTATTTTAAGTTCTTTGGAGATGTTGATGTCAAATCATGCTATTGACATGAACCCAGATGACTTGCATTTCAATTCATTCATTCAACAAGAAGTATTGAGTCCCTACGTTTATAATATCACTCTAAAATAGGTCAAAAGGCTTGTTGTCAAGGAGCTTGCTAAGTAATCTCCTACATTTGTACACATGAATAACTCCTGATTTATGTTGAATAAAGAGAATTTGTAGAACTGAAGTGTTTATTCATCTTCCTGTTTAGGGAAGGGGAAAAAATGAGCTCTCTGGAGAGGGGAAAACAAATCATAGAACATAAATAATAGAGCTAGAAAGAGAAATAAAGACCATAGTAAGTCCACTGTCCACAAGATATAGTCTGGAACCTAGGTGTTCCCTGAACTAATAGCAAAGATGCCATAGCAAGAGAAGGCCAGGTTATTTATTAAGCATCTTCATTATTTTGTTACAATTAAGTCTCAAATGAGAAATGTCGTATCCAAACACCAGTGGGAAAAGGTATTTAAGCACCTGACTTTTAAACAGATTTTTTAAATTAATCATGCTGCTAGATTACCCATCTCTCTCTTCTGTTTGTGAAATAAGAAAATTTGTTATATCATTTCCAAAGACAGTGATAAACCAGGGATGTAGAAATGCAGTTTTTCTCACATTAACACAACCTACCCACACACACACACACACACACACACACAGTGTTTCAGGCAAAGACACTACTACCATTCTGCACTCTCATCAATTCTGACTTTTCTTTCCTAACTATAATTCATATAATTCACCCCAATAATTTTTTAGTTGTTTCAGCTGTAAAGTGAGGATAATATAGTGCTTACTTCCTAGAGTTGTAGCGCAAATTAAATGAAAAAATATGAGAAAAGCCCTTACAATAATGTGGCACATACTAGGTGTTATTTAAAGGTTAGCTATTACTATTCATCTAAAAGCTATGATATTTTTAGAAGCTAGACATTTCCTCTAATTTATGCCCACAACTCAAATGGCATGAAAGCAACCCTACTGATAACAAATAGGAGTTTTACATGGTATTAAAAAGCTGCTCTTCAGGAGCACCTGGGTAGCTCAGTCGGTTAAACATCTGACTTGGGCTGAGGTCATGATCTTGCTGGTGGTGAGTTCGAACCCCACGTTTGGCTCTGTGCTGACAGCTCGGAGCCTGGAGGCTCTGAATCAGAGCTTCTGCTTTAGATTCTGTGTCTCTGTCTCTCTGCTTCTCCCCCACTAGTGCTCTGTTTCTCTTCCTCTCTCTCTCTCAAAATAAATAAATAAATACAAATTTAAAAATCTCATTTTTGTAAAAAGATGATTGTAAAAGGAGCTAGGGATGTCTAGGTTTGAATTTTATTTTTATTTTTTTTTAATTTTTTTTTAACGTTTATTTATTTTAGAGACAGAGAGAGACAGAGCATGAACGGGGGAGGGCAGCAGACAGAGGGAGACACAGAATCGGAAGCAGGCTCCAGGCTCTGAGCCATCAGCCCAGAGCACGACGCGGGCTCGAACTCACGGACCGCGAGATCGTGACCTGAGCTGAAGTCGGACGCTTAACTGACTGCGCCACCCAGGCGCCCCTAGGTTGAATTTTAAATGTGTTGAGGGGCAGTCTTAATTATTTTTGGCAGTGACAAAAACCCATTTGTGTTGCTCTGAAAATAAAGATGAAGATGGTATTCTAAAGCCATGAGTGACTTAGATTCAGTTAGGCCAATTGGAGGCCTACAAAGAAATTGGAGGATGAGGAATTGACAAAGGACGGATGAAGTACAGAACAAAAAGAGAAGAGAGAGAGAGAGGAACTAGAATTAGCTAACTGGGCAGAGATATATAGCGATGGTGCCATCAGAGAGGAAGAGCAAATTACCAAACAGGAGAAAAAGAGAGGGAGGACACAGAAAACTGAGGGTTGGAGTGAGAGCAGAACATGTGGACAGCAGGTGGAAAGTGGGCAATGGAGATACGAACTCACACGGGCTAAGAACAGGCTAACAGCAGTTCCTACCTTAGAAGCCAAAAGAGAGGAGAGAACAGGAGGGATTGTTTAAATCACAATATCCCAGTAATCACGGCACCCACAGCAGGATCACTGACTGCTTCTCAATATGGTGAAATTGACTAAACTGTTTGAAACTTTAACGTGTTAGATTCTCTTACTAGTACCTATTTTATACCACAACATCCACACAGAAGAGTAAAGTGTATCTGTGCATCAGAATCATTGTTGTATCTTATTTAAGGAAGCTGGCAGAAACAGAGCAGAGCTGTGGGCCCCGGACAGAACTAAGAAGAATACAGTGGAAATAGAGAAACAGGGGCTGAATTGATGGGCATTTACAAGATGGGCCGGAGGGGCGCTGAATGAATATTGAAAATAATTAATCTAGGGGCGCCTGGGTGGCGCAGTCGGTTAAGCGTCGACTTCAGCCAGGTCCGATATCGCGGTCCGTGAGTTCGAGCCCCGCGTCAGGCTCTGGCTGATGGCTCGGAGCCTGGAGGCCTGTTTCCGATTCTGTGTCCTCCCTCTCTCTCTGACCCTCCCCCGTTCAGCTCTGTCTCTCTCTGTCCCAAAAATAAATAAACGTTGAAAAAAAATTTTAAAAAAAAAAAAAGAAAAGAATTAATCTAAAAATGTGTCTCCCTTCTCTACTAGAAGGATGGTGACAGTGTTCGCCAAGATAGGTTATACAGAAGGAAGAGCAGGTCTAGGGGAAGATAATGGTGAGGTTAGTGTGAACATGACATATCTTAAGTCAGGCAAAAGGTAGAAATAGGGGCATCATCAGAAGATTGTTACATAATGAATAGAGATTCCAAAATCCATTAGAATGGCAGAGACCAAATGGCCAGCACCAAACTTAGATCTTTGTCCTGGAGGACTTTGGCTGGCAATGATATCAACATGAAGCTTTAGAAATCTGCATTGTAGGGGTGCCTGGGTGGCTCAGTTGGTTTGAGCGTCCGACTTCGGCTCAGGTCATGATCTCGTGGCACGTGAGTTCTAGCCCACGTCGGGCTCTGTGTTGACAGCTCAGAGCCCAGAGTCTGCTTCAGATTATGTGTCCCTCTCTCTCTGCCCCTCCCTCGCTCATGCAAGCAAGCAAGAGAGAAAGAGAAAGACAAGCTAGAACTATAATATTGTTTTGTATTGTAATATTCTCTTGTGATATTGCATCCAGCAACTGTATTACGTTTTTAAAAACTTTTGTTGTCTCCATTTTTATAAATGATGAATTATACATTAACAATGAAATGATTGAAATAATGCAATGTTTGTTTTAATTCCAAATTTATCTTTTGATTTCAGGCCTTCATCTTCTAAGAATCTTCCAGGGAGTATTCACTCTGCTTAACTCTGGTAAATGCTTGACTTATGACATCTTCTGCTAGACTCGTAGAATCTTCCAAGAATGAGGGCACAGAATTGCTCAAGAGCAAGGATTTAGTGCTGCATTTGAACATGATTCAATTCTAACCAATTTGAAGGCTGTTGATTTAGGTTTAACAAAGAGTCCTTCTGTTTAAAAATACTCAGGCTTTTGATTTTGCCACTGTTCCATCATAACCAGATACTTTACTGAAACAACAAAAAGAGGAAAAGGAAAAGTTATCGAATTTTTAGCCTTTTTCTTTAACTTTCTAGACTTAGTTGAGTGGTATCCTTAATTTTTAAGAATCTAAGTGTATCTATTGGGAAGAGCTTATTCTTTACCAGATGTACTCAATAAAAAAAGGTTCAGATTTCTTTGTTTAACAAAGCAAAAATGTTGCTGGAAATATCACCAAAATTATTATCCTCTCAATTCATGTTTCTTTGATATTTGTTCTTCGGTTAAGCCACCTAAGAGCACTAACAAAATATCATAATATCTACTGTTGAAAGATATAAAATGATAGATTATATTAGTTAAGGTTTTTGTTGAAATAAAGTAAATAAAATCTACTTAACTTGAGCAAAATAACAATAATAATAACGTCATGGAAATACTGTGACATTTATTACAATCCAAGAAATAATGAACAGACCTTGAGAAGGACAGAAACTTAGGGAGTTCTGAGACCAGTAGCAGAAATTCATGGAATTTCTAGAATGCCATCTGGAATTATAAACTTCCAGAAGCTTTCAGAGTCCGTGTCTTTTGGGTCAAAAATTCCAAATTCCTTGAAGGAAAACCTGATTGGTCTAGCTGTCAGGTGATCACCCTTGGAGGGGTCATTCCAGTCACAATGGCAGGGTCTGAAAATCCTTCTTAAAACCCTTCAATGGCTCTGTTGTACTTCCCATCAAGTTCAAATACCATTAGATACCTACCTATTCTCCAAATCATCTCAAACCACAGACCCAGGTGCTCAATATACTTCACCCTCCAGAATCCTTATATATTCTCTTGCCCAGAACTTTCCCCCATTAACCCCTTCTCTTTCTTTAGTATCAACCTAAATGTAATTTGACAGAGTTGTTGTTTGAACCTCCACATCTTTTGTTTTAATACTTATGTATTTATTTTGAGAGAGAGAGAGAGAGCATGTGCACAGCAGGAAGGGGCAGAGGAAGAGGGAGAGAGAATCCAAGCAGGCTCTATGTGGCAGTTGCAGAGCCCGATGAGGGGCCTCAAACCCACCAACCGTAAAGATCGTGACCTGAGCCAAAATCAAGAGTCAGATGCTTAACCAACTAAGCCACCCAGGTACCCTTGAACCTCCACATCTAAACCAGTTTCCCCTATTATTTTCTCAGAGGTCTACTCTATTCCTTCGTAACACTTGCTGAATTTGTAAACAGATACTTACTTTGGTTTAATCTCCATCTTCTACTATCACTAACTATAATTTAAAGGAGGGAAGAGATTTTTAATTCTTTTACCCAGTTTTAAAACTGAGATAGTGCTCTGATACCTAGCAAATGATCCATGGATATTGTGAGTGAGTGAGTGAGTGAGTGAGTGAATGAATGGTGGTTGATGGAGGATCACCTTATGTTTCAGGTGCAGTTCTCAAAGAGAGAAACTGGGCATCGCCTTGCATAGTATCTAGCACCTAAACATGAAGACAACTGACTGCTTAGTTGAAAACTTGAATGTGAAATTGGCAGAATGTTTACCTAAAAATGATTTATATTTAATATTTTATGAAATCCAAGTAATTTTTTTACTTTACATAGCCATTTTTTTCCTTTAAAGAAGAGCAAAATGTGGTAATATTTGGGGGGATGGAGGTGGAGATAGGATTTCTTTTGACTCACACGTGCTGAACGCTATGGTTAGATGGCCATTGTAATATGAAAAAAGTGTAGAGGTGAAGAAAATAATCAAAATATAACGTGTCTTTGAGTACTTGAAACTCATAAGAGCATGAAACAGTAATTATTAAGCAAACAGCTGAAACTTAGGTTTAGTTTGCCTGCTTAGGAAAGGTAGTAAAGGAAAGACTGTAGAAGATTGTGTGGATACCCATTTAATAGCAGGTCTGGTACTAACCTAATTTGTGGAGGACAAAACGTGTTGTTTTATATTGGTGCCCACTTGCAAATTGGAATTCTTGGCCTGGGAATTCATGCCCAGATCAGAATATATTCACAGCCTTTAATAGCACATGTTGGTAGACAGCCAGCCTCTTCATCCTTCCTCCTCATACCTCAAATTCTAATATATTACAGAAGGTTATTAGTAATGGGCTCCCTAAATCCCAGCTGTACCACCACATCCCCAAGGAATAAGGGTGTTGAGGGGGTCACTTAAGTAGAATTGGTGCTTTGGGATGAAACATAGTCACCCAAACCATCAAAGATCTACAAGAATGAGCCCCTACAAGAATGGTGGTCTTCTTTCACCAAAAACCAACATTAACAAATCATCATGGAAGAAAACTTCACTGCCTGTGACCACAGCAACAAGAAAAGCAAAACTTGTATTAATATTATACCTATTCTCTTGATTTGATCCACTATTATGCAAGAATATTGAACCAAATTTATGTCTAGACTTTATCTAAGGCTCAGTTGGATTTAAAGCCTGGTAAGCATCCCCCCTCCTTACCTTTCCTCTGTCCCATCTACCACTCCTCAGGTTCCCAGTAAAATGACTGGAAATTTTATGTCTCAATGCCTACTACCTCCCTTCCCCATTCCTCTTATACAATCTGAGAGTGGTCTTCTAGTCAAGCAAGAGGATCTCCTTCCCTAGGATCTGCCTTCCAAAGGGTTTCACATATCACACACATACACACACACACACACACACACACACACACACACGTATTAAATGCAGGAGTGTTTCTGTCACTTGGGGACTCAGCAGTCATTATTGGCACAAAAGAAGGCACAATCCCAAATATCTACTCTCGTGACTAATGTCATTCAGTTCTCAGAAAATGCTGGCTCTTTTGCCATTTATCCTCAGAACACAATGTGACTGCATCTAAATGCGGTGAAGGTCTGGGGTTGTGCCATTGCTGGCATCAGTGAGAGTATTGCTTGGGAATGTGAAGTAGACTTCAGTGGCAGAAGCACTTAGTAACAGAAAAGAAAAATAATTAACATCAAATCCTGTTTCTCAGATATTATGAATACAATAAACTCTTGCATAATAAAGTCTCTTTTCCTAGTAATGCTGAAAGTCAAATGTCCTGTTTCTCTGTGTTGCAATTTCTGATTCCAAATTAGTGAATATTGGCAACAGTGGCTTTTTTTTTTTCCCTCAGCTCAGGAACATTTTGCCATAGTAAACAATTCATATTACTCAAGTTTATGTACAGGTAGCAGCTCAGTGGAGAGCACAGTCTCCCTGGACTTGAGGAGGCCAGCTCTGCAGGGTCCTCGAACCCCCTGAGTGAAGTTTTGAAGTCCCTGGACTCCACCTCAGGGGACCAGACTCTGTGCAGTGGAAGAGAGTTGAAAGACTGAATTGATTGGGGGGAGTCCAGGAAAAGGTTGGCAACCTCCTCTTCCTCCCCAGGGGTGGTTTGAGATGGAGGAAGAGGCTCCTTTATTGCAATAAAATAAAGTTGAAAAACTGAGTTGTATATGTGGAGATCTCAATGTAATACCATGAAGCATGTTAACTGACTTGATCTTTTTCTTTCTTACATTGACATTGGCAGAAACACTGAAACACTAGAATTGATAATAATTCTATTTGTATAAAAGTTCTTGATAATATATATTAGATTTTTCAAAACAGTAAAATAAATGTTACCTTGTTTCAATAATTTTTGCTTAAAACTTTGATATTCAAGAATTTAATCTGTAGCTTGACTTTATTTTAATAGATAATTTGAATGTTTTGGTAAAAAATATTAAAAGTACTATTTTCAAATTTTCCATTTAATTTAATCTGTATTGTAAAAAATGCAAACTTCATCACTTTTAAATATAATTCTACTTTATTCTTTGATCCTTTTAATTCTTACCTAAATTAATACACCAATTTATGCTATTGTCTTGATTCTAATAATGTAGTTAGTGGTTTCTTTAAATTTTTTAAATGTTTTTATGTATTTTTGAGAGAGAGAAAGAGAGAATGCAAGCAGGGGAGGGGCAGAGAGAGAGGAAGACACAGAATCCAAGGCAGGCTCCAGGCTCTGAGCTGTCAGCCCAGAGCCTGACACAGGGCTTGAACCCATGGACCGTGAGATCATGACCTGGGCCAAAGTTGGATGCTCAACCAACTGAGCCACCCAGGTGCCCCCCCCCTCCACTTTTTAAATTTTTAAAAAAATTTTTAGAATGTTTTTAGTGATTTCTTCAAATGCAGGCAAGAAAAATTCATTTGTGGGAACAAATAAGAAATAATTTGTGAATTATGTACATCTTTATTTTACATCAAACATTCAGATGCACAATAATTACATTCAATTGTCTTGATTCTTGGGTAACTTCCAGTCATATAAAAGTCCTAGCCTTACACATGTTATTGTGTTGTCATTTGAAAGTATATTTGTCAAGGTGGGAGAATAAAACATATCTTATATAACAGTTTGCTAGCCCGAATTGTGATTTAAATATCCAGTTTATTGAAGTAAGTCAATATTTATTTAAACTCCATTTGACTCCTGCAACAGACCTCTTAATACTAGAGGTAGATGTGGACTTATAGTTTCCTCTTTATAGCCCTTCTCTTCTTTATTACGTTTTTTCATATGCTGCTCTTGGACCCTTAATTTCAGCATTGGCCATTAAGCCCTGCCAGCAAATCTAGACAAACCATGGGAGCAAAGTGAAAATGTACATAATCATGATTCAATGTTTGGAGAGACTTGCCCTACTGGTAGGAGCTATACTGTGTACAATGTGGCCCCATGGAAACGGTGTTGATTTAAGCTTGCACAGAGATACTAGGCATCATGTACACAATTACTTGTTGTTTGGGGTACAGTAAGACTTACACTCTTGTCCTATGACACATTAGGGAGATGCCTTTAGTGGCCCATAACCATTTG
This sequence comes from Lynx canadensis, assembly GCF_007474595.2. NCBI lineage: Eukaryota > Metazoa > Chordata > Mammalia > Carnivora > Felidae > Lynx > Lynx canadensis. The sequence continues at coordinate 61,653,063 of NC_044309.1, forward strand.
ATTCTAGCTGCTATCACAAGGTCCCTCTTTTAGAATGTAAAGCAATTCCTTTATTTGAGGAGGAGAAAATAAGAGAAAAGCCACTGATCTTCTGGCTTCAGGATGCTGCAGTTATATTTTTCATTCATCCCTAGACCTCATGACTTTCCACAACTGTCTTCAATTTGATTTCACTCTTGATAACTAAACATACTCATCCTCTTCAATTAATTGAGAAACTTTTTTTTTTAATTTTTTTTTCAACGTTTATTTATTTTTCGGACAGAGAGAGACAGAGCATGAACGGGGGAGGGGCAGAGAGAGAGGGAGACACAGAATCGGAAACAGGCTCCAGGCTCTGAGCCATCAGCCCAGAGCCTGACGCGGGGCTCGAACTCCCGGACCGCGAGATCGTGACCTGGCTGAAGTCGGACGCTTAACCGACTGCGCCACCCAGGCGCCCCAATTGAGAAACTTTAATTAATAAACATTTTTAGAGCAGTTTTAGATTCACGGAAAAAATTGAGCGGGAAGACAGAGAGTTCTTATATACCCTCTGCCCCACACATGCACAACTTCCCATATTTTCAAACATCTACACACCAAAGGGATAAATTTGTTATAATTGGTGAATTTACATTGATACATGATTTTCACCCAAAGTTCATCTGCAAAGATAGTTTTATCCCCTCACTCCCAATCTGTGTACCTTTTTTGTTTGTTTTATTGAATTAGCTAGCCTTTCCACTACTGTGTTGAAAAGCAGTGGTGAGAGGGAATATCCTTACCTTGTTCCTGATCTAAAAGGGGAAAGCTTCAAGTTTCTTGTCATTAATATATGGTAACTAGGTGCAAATGTTTCTTTTACCAAGCTGAGGAAGTTCCCCTAAATTCATAGTCTTCTGAGAAGTTTTTTGTTTCTAATCATTAATGGGTGTTGAATTTTGTCAAATGATTTTTTCCACATCTATTGATATGATCATGAGATTTTTTTTTCTTTAGCTTGTCAGTATAGTGAACCACAATAAGTAATTTTCATATGTTGAAACCAGTCTTTCATAAATCCCACTTGGTTTTTGGTGTACAATTCTTTTTATGCATTGTGGATTCAATTTGTTAATATTTTGTTGAGGATTTTTGCATGCAACTATATTTCATGAGAGATATTAATCTATAGTAGTTTTGGGGTGTGTTGTTTTGCTTTTGTGATGTCTTCATCTGATTTTGGTATTAGGGTAATGCTGGTTTCAGAGAATGACTGATGATGTATTCCCGCTACTTCTGGAGGAGAGTCTAGAGAACTGGTGTAATTTCTTCCCTAAATATTTGGTAGAATTCACCTGTGAACCCATCTGGGCCTGGTGATTTCTGTTTTGGAAGGTCATTAATTGTTGATTCGGTTCCTTTAATATGTATAGACCTATTCAGATTATCTAGTTCTTCTTATATAAGCTTTAGTTGATTGTGTCTTTCAAGGAATTGATCCATTTCATCTAGGTTATCAATTTGTGAACATAGATTTATTCATAATACTTTATTATACTTTTTATATCCATGGGATCTATAGTGATGTACCTTCCTTTACTTCCCATGTTAGTAATTAGTGTCTTCTCTCTTCTTTTCTTACCTAGTCTGGCTAGAAGTTTATCAATCAAAGAATTTGTTGATTTTCTCTATTGATTTCTTGTTTGAAATTTGATTGGTTATGGCCTAATTTTTATTGTTCTTTTCTTCTATTTATTTAGGTATAATTTGCTTTTCTTTTTTGATTTTCCTACAGTGGAAGCTTATATTCTTGATGTTATGTCTTTCTTATATTCTAAAAATAAGCATCCAGGGGCGCCTGGGTGGGTCGGTCGGTTGAGCGTCTGGCTGCAGCTCAGGTCATGATCTCGCAGTTCGGGTTCGAGCCCCGCATCGGGCTATATGCTGACGGTTCGGAGCCTGGAGCCTGCTTCGGATTCTGTGTCTCCCTCTCTCTCTGCCCCTTCCCCGCTCATGCTCTGTCTCTCTGTGTCTCAAAAATGAATAAACGTTAAAAAAATAAAAAAAAATAAGCATCCAATGCTATAAATTGCCTTCTAAGAACTGTTTTCACTGCATCCCACAATTTTTGATAAGTTGCATTTCATTTTCATTTAGTTCAAAATTTATTTTAATATATCTTGAAGTTCCTTCTTTGACCTGTGTGTTATTTAGAAATGTGTTTTTCAATTTCCAAGTATTTTAGAATTTCCCAGCTATGTTTCTGTTACTGATTTCTAGTTTAATTACAGTGTGATATGAGAGTAGATATTGTACAGTTTCTATCCCTTTAAATTGTGAAGGTGTTTTATGGCCCAGAATGTGGCTTCTCTTGGTGCATATTCCATGTGACCTTGAGAAAAATGTAAATTTTGCAATATCAGATAATGTAGCCTATAGATGAAATTATATCCAGTTGACTGATGGTGTTACTGAGTTAAACTATGTCCTTACTGATTTTGTGCCTGCTGAATCCGTCCATTTCTGATGAAGGTGTGAAGGTTTCCAACTATAATAGATCATTGATCTATTTCTCCTTGCAGTACCACCAGGTTTATGCTCATGTTTATGCTCATGCATTTTGACACTCTGTTCTTAGATTATTATGTCTTCTTAGAGGATTCACCACATTATCATTAACTAATACCCCTCTTTATTCCTAATAACTTTTCTTGCTCTAAATATAGAATAGTATATTTGGAATAAATATAGCTAGTCCTGCTTTCTTTTATTTAGTGTCAGCATATCTTTCTTCATCCCTTTACTTTTTTTTTTTTCAACGTTTATTTATTTTTGGGACAGAGAGAGACAGAGCATGAACGGGGGAGGAGCAGAGAGAGAGGGAGACACAGAATCGGAAAACAGGCTCCAGGCTCTGAGCCATCAGCCCAGAGCCCGACGCGGGGCTCAAACTCGCGGACCGCGAGATCGTGACCTGGCTGAAGTCAGACGCTTAACCGACTGCGCCACCCAGCGCCCCTTCATCCCTTTACTTATAATCTCTTTATACTTAAAGTGGATTTCTTGTAGACAACATAGTGTTGGGCCTTATTTTTTGATCCACTCTGACAATCTTTTAATTGGGTATTTAGAACATTGACATTTAAGGTAATTATTGATATAGTTGGATTAATATCTCCCATATTTATGATTGTTTTCTATTTGTTGCTCTTGTTCTTTGTTCCTATTTCTGTCTTCTGCACTTGTTTCGCCTTTTGTGGCTTTAATTGAGTATTTATACGATTCCATCTCCTCTTATTTCTTAGTGTAGTAATTATACTTCCTTATTTACTTTTTTGAAGTGATTGCTTTAGAGTTTGCAGTATACATTTACGACTAATAAATTACACTTTCAAATAACACTGTATAGCTTCCTGGGTATGTGAGCGTCCCATAGAAACGTAGTATTCCCATTTCCTCCTTTCTATCTCTTCGCTCTATCATTGCTATCATTCATTTCACATATACACAAGTATATGTATATGGATAAGCATATACAGTCAAATACAATGTTGCTATTACTATTTTGAACAAACTGTTAGCTGTTAGCAATGAAGAATAAGGAAAAAAAGATTTTATTTATTTCCACTTATTCATTTACCAACCCTCCTCCTTTCTGTATGTAGATCTGAATTTCTGACCTCTATCATTTTCTTAATCTCCAAAGAACTTCTTTTCACTTTTCTTTTCTTTTTTAATTTTTTTAATGTTTTTATTCATTTTTGAGACAGAGAGAGAGAGAGCATGAACAGGGGAGGGCCAGAGAAAGAGGGAGACACAAAATCCGAAGCAGGCTCCGGGCTCTGCGCTGTCAGCACAGAGCCGGACGCGGGGCTCGAACTCACAGACTGTGAGATCATGACCTGAGCCGAAGCCAGATGCCTCCGACTGAGCCACCCAGGCGCCCCATTCTTTTCACTTTCTTACAAGGCAGTTCTACTGGCAGCAAGTTCCCTCAATTTTTATTTGCTGAGGAAGTCTTTATTTCTCTTTCACTTTTGAAGGATAATTTCACATGGTACAGAATTCTAGGTTGGTGTGGGTTTTATGGGTTTTTTTCCTCACCACTTTAAACATTTCACTCCACTTTCTTCTTGCTTGCATGTTTTCTAAGAAGTTGGAGATAATTGTTAGAGGTAAGGCATTTTTTTTCCTCTGACTACTTTCAAGAATTTATCTTTGATTTTCTGAAATTTAAATATGAGATACCCAAGTGTAGTTGTGTGTGTGTGTGTGTGTGTGTGTGTGTGGTGTGCTGTTGTTGTTTACTTTTTCTTCATTTTTAAGCATTTATCCTACTTGTTTTCTGAGACTTCTCAATTGTGCTTTGGTGTTTAACACCAATTTGGGGAAATAATCATTAATGCTTCAAATATTGTTTTCTTCCTTTCTCTTTTTTCTCCTTTTGGTATTCCCATCCTGCATTTGTTACATCTTTTGCAGTTTTCCTTCAGTCCTTTGATATTCTGGGGGGGGGGGGGGTTCCTGTCTTTTTTTTTTTCTTGTTTTTCAGCTTTAGAAGTTTGAATTGTCATATCCTTAAGCTCACAGATTCTTTACTCAGTCATGTCCAGTCTATAAATGAGTCCATGACAGGTATTCATTTCTGCTACAATGTTTCTATCTCTAGCATTTATTTTTTACTCTTTCTTAAAATTTCTATCTCTTTGCTTATATTATCCATCTGTTCTTGCATGTTTCCTTTTTCTATTAAAGCCCTTAGCATTTCGAGGCAACTGGCTGGCTCAGTCAGAAGAACATATGACTCTTGATCTTGGGGTCATGAGTTTGAGCCCCTTGTTGGGTATAGAGATTACTCAAAATAAAATAAAAACTTAAAAAATTTAAATAAAACCCTTAGCATTTTAATCATAGCCGGTTTTGTTTTTTAATTCATGGTCTGATAATTTCAATATTCCTTCCATATCTCACTCTGGTTCTGATGATTGTTCAGTGTCTTCAAACTGTTTTTTTGCCTTTAGTATGCCTTGCAATTTTTTGTTGGAAGTTGGACATGAATGCTGGGTTAAAGGAACTGCAGGAAATAGGCATTTAGTAATGTAATGAGAAAGTTCGGGGAGAAGGGAAGTCTTCTATAATCCTATGATTATGTCTCAGTCTTTTGGTGAACCTGTGCCTCTAGGCTGTGAACCTCACAAGCGCTTCTCGTTCCCCCCCCCCCCACTTAAATGGGATAAGAGGGCTGGAGTGGCTGGACTTGGGTATTTCCCTTACCAAAGTTATTTTAGGCTCAATAAAACCCCAACAGGTTGGGCTATGGTATAATAGTTTCTCATGAGGGTAAGCCTTGTTAAGAACAGAATGCCCTAGCTTATTTCAGATGGTGATGGTTCCTTTTCCTTTCCTCCTGCTGGAGGCCCGAGGAAATTTTTCTCAAGTATTCAATGTGAAGATCTGGTAGAGGAAGCAAAACACACAAAAGAGTATGCCACCCTCCTGCCCCATTAGTGGGTCCCCTAGAATTTTTAACTCACAATGGTCTACACTGAGTCTCCAGCAGTTTATCAAATATAGTTCAGCTTTTCTGATTTGGCACTGGTAACATGGAGGTTTATTCTCATTGGTTTCTATTCCTGTCAGTTATGATGTTCCACATGCACTTGTCTGTTTCTCTAGTTTCAATGGTGGCGACAGTTTCACAGGCCTGTCCTGTGGTTTTGCTTCCCTGACAAATATAAGGATTGTTTACTTCTCAGTGTGTTCAGTTTTTGACTTGTTAAATTTTTTAATGTTTATTTATTTTTGAGAGAGAAAAAGACAGAGTGTGAGCCAGGGAGGGGCAGAGAGAGACCCACAATCTGAAGCAAGCTGCAGGCTCTGAGCTGTCAGCACAGAGCCCGATGTGGGGCTTGAACTCACAAACCATCAGATCATGACCTGAGCGGAAGTCAGACGCCCAGTTGACTGAGCCACCCAGGCGCCCCAGCTTTTGACTTGTTAGAATGGCGTGGCAACTCATAGCATTCTTTTTTAATTAAAAAATTAATAATATATTTAAATAAATGCATGAGTGTGATCATATGTTACCTTGATTTACATTTTAGTCTTTCTTTTTCTTTGTCCATCTTTGTCTGCTGCTTCTGTCTCTATCTTCCTCCATCAGCATTAGTGCCTCTCTTTTAAAAACTCAAGGTAACATGTTAATAGCCTTATATGTAACCTTCCACATTTTTCTCCATGCTTTCATAGACCGGTGTATATATGTACACATGTACATATTCTATGTTACCTGATATTGGTTTGATAGGAATGTGATCATTTCACACATGTTTTTCAGCATTTTATTTTCTTCACAAACCAAACCTCTTAGAAATTAGTGAAATTCAACTGGCATAGCTTTAATTTATTCTTTTTAATGTCTGCATAGCAGTCAATAGAGAGAATATGCCTTTAAGTTAATCAGATGTAACCCTATTGCATTCTCATGAAAGATTCTCAAAAGTTCTCTCAAGACCATTCTTAAAAGACTCTTGAGGTCTGTGACCCAAGGTTTAAGAAACCATCAGCTCAGAGTGCATTATACTTGGAATCAGGAAATACAAGTTTAGCCCTCACCTGTTACACTTTTACTATTGTCAATAAAAATGTTATATAATTTTTAAAGACCTATATATCTACACAGGAAAAAAAAGACAAGAAAAAAGTTGGGGGGCGCCTGGGTGGCTCAGTGGGCTAAGTGTCAGACTTTGGCTCAGGTCATGATCTCACAGTTCATGAGTTCGTGCCCCACATTGGTCTCTCTGCAGTCAGCACAGAGCCTGCTTTGGATTCTCTGTCCCCTCTCTCTCTGCCCTTCCCCACTTATTCTTGTTCTCTCTCTCCTCTCATTTAAAAACAGGAAAAAAAAGGTAGAATCCATATCTACCTGCTTCATAAAATGGCCAGTTAATGAACAACAATTTTTCTCATGCAAAAGGAACATCTCAGTAGAGTAGGAAGTAATGCTCTATTGCTGATGCTGCTGCCATCTACCATCTAAGTGAGTGAGAGAGTGGCAGGATTCTGAGATGGCCTCCAAACTCACACACTCACTCCAGTGTATGTGCTCTGTACAACCCCTTCCCTTAAACATGGGACTCTGCCCATGATGGTTTTCACTCCTGTGAGTACATTATACAGTGAAAGTGAGAGCCCGAGTCCGTTGATTTTGAGTTACTCAAAAGGGAGGCCATCCTAAGTGGCCCTCACATAATTTCAGCTGTTAAGTTATGTGAAGATTGGAAAGTTAGAGATTTAAAGAGAGAAATATTTTCTTCTTCTGGTTTTAAAGAAGCAAACAAAGGACGCCCGGGCAGCTTAGTTGGCTAAGTGTCAGACTCTTAATTTTGGCTCAGGTCATGATCTGGTGGTTCATGAGTTCAAGCCCTGCTTCGGGCTCTGTACTGATATGAAGCCTGGAGCATGGAGCATGGAGCCTGCTTGGGACTCTCTCCCATTCTCTCTGCCCTTCCCCTGCTCGCTCTCTCTCTCTCTCTCTCTCTCTCAAAGTAAACAAATAAGCATTTAAAAACATAAGCAAACAAAAATGCTGTGAGAGTGTACATGGTTAGGACCAGAAGACAGCTTCTAAGAGCTGGAAGCAAACCCTGGCCAACAGAGGTGCCTGGGTGGTGTAGTTGGCTAAGTGACTGGCTCTTGATTTCTGCTCAGGTCAGGATCCCAGGGTTCATTAGATCAAGCCCCACATCCAGCTCCATGCTGAAAGCACAAAGCCTGCCTGGATTCTCTCTCCCTCTCTCTCTATGTCTCTCTCTTTATGTCTCTCAAAAATAAATAAATAAACATTAAAAACAACAGCAACAACAGGGCCCTCAGACCTATAGCTGCAAGGAGCTAAGCCCTGTCAATAACCAGTGAGGAGCTTGGAAGAGGACCCCAGTCACAAAGCATATCAGAGTCCAGGCTGACGTTGGGCTTTCAGCATTGTGAAACCCTGAGCAAAGAACCCAGTTACTTCATGTCTGGATGACCGACCTACAAAATTTTGAGATAATAATGGGTATTGTTTTAAAGCACTATGTTTCTGGTGATTGGCCATGCAGCAATGGAAAACTAACACAGCGACCATAGACAAGACATAAAGTCTAGGCTTCCACTCCAAAGTAAGATAGTGGGCCCAAAGGACTAGCTTTCTAGTTCCAGAACACTGTATTTTTATGATTCTACTGTAGATAAAAATCAAATGTCTGCATCCTTAATACTATTAGTCAACAGAAACAGCATGTGTTTAAAGAGATAGCATTCTTTTGGAACACTTGTTTATTCTCAACCTCCCACTTTACAGTGTCATTAGAATGATCTGACATATTATTTTTGGTTTGGCAGATTTTGTAAGTATTTGGCATTATAAACAGAAACTTCCAGGAAGATTTACAAAGAAACATTGGTTTTATGGGGTTGAATAAAATGGCAAGTCACTGAGCAATGGTGAGGGAGAAAAGGCTTTGAAAGTAGAGGTCAGTCTTGTAATCGCCTATGTCTCAACATTGACCATCAGCAACAGTGGTTTTGAGATAAAACACTGAAGACTGGCTTCTAATCAAACTGGCGTGGAGCTGAATTTGTATTAGCAGGAGTTGTACGTGCACTATGTGTGAGGGTCCAGAACAAAAAAACACATTTCACCAAATCAGAACACTTTGTAGTTTTAGCTGCACTTGAGACTACTGGAGGGTTTACTTCACAAGATGATGAAGTCATTAGCATGTCCCCTGCCTATTCCTTCAAAAGTGAATGAGAATTTTAAGATAACTCTATTAAAATACCCACTTGAAAGGTCTTTTTTATAATTTTATTTTTTAATTTAATTTTATCTTTTTTGAGAGAGAGAAAGAGGGCACATGAGTGGGGGAGGGGTAGAGAGAAAGGGAGAGACTCTTAAGCAGGATCTAGGCTCAGCACAGAGCTTGACACAGGGCTCAATCCCATGACCATGAGATCATGACCTGAGCCAAAATCAAGAGCCGGCCAGTTAACCGACTGAGCCACCAGGATGCCCCACTTGAAAAGGTCTTGATGCATGTATCTCTCTTTTAAGAAAAAACAAAAAAGCAAATATGTAGCATTCTACCACAAACACATTCTTATATTCGTTTCCTAGGGCTACTGTAATAACTTACTGGGTGGCTTAAACCACAAGAGCTGATTTCTTTTCACGGTTCTGGAGCTAGAAGTCTGAAATCAAGGTGTGGGTCATGCTCCCTGCAGATGCTCTAGGGGGAAACCCTACCTTTTGTCTTCCAGCTTCCGGTGACTGTCAGCATTCCTTCCTTTCCTTGGTCTTCATTTTTGTTTGTTTGTTTTGCCTCATCACTCCAATCTCTGCCTTTTCTTTATATCTCTTTTTCCAACAGATTTCTAGGTTGGAAATCTTCCTTTGTCTTTCTCTTATCAAGGCACTTGCTATGGGATTTAGGGCCCACCTGGATAACCCAGGATGATTTACTCTCAAGATCTTTAGCATTACATTTACAGAGACCCTTTCATTCAAATAAGGTAACATTTATGGGACCCTGGGATTTGCACCATGACATATCTTTTGGGAGTCACTATTTAACCTACCAACCTACTACATTGTCTGTTTTTGTTATTATCTGTTATGGGCTGAATCTGCCCTTTTCCAGCCACCTCCCCCAATCATATGTTGGAGTCCTAACCCTAAGTACCTCAGAATGTGACTTTATTTGGAAATAGGTTGTTGCAGATGTAATCAATTAATTTAGATGAAATCATTAGGATGAGTCCTGATTCAATATTATTAGTGTCCTTATAAAAAGGGGAAATTTGGACATCAGGGAGAACACCATGTGAACCTGAAGGCAAAGATTATATTTCCACAAGCCAAGAAAAGCCAAAACCTACCACTAAACCACCAGAAGCTAGGTGGGAGGTCTGAAATATTCTCCTCACAGCCCTCACAGGAAGAACCCTGCAGACACTGGTTCTTGGACTTCCAGCTTCTAGAACTGTGAGACAATACATTTCTGTTGTTTTAGCCGCTCAGTCTGTGGACTTCAATATGGCAGCCGGTGGACGAATACATCATGTACACATAAATGTCATTTGAAATGGTGATAATCAAATTACAATTTTGTAATCTATAATAATGTTGCATTTTATTTGCCAACATTCCACTGAAAGTCTGTTTATTTTCTACTTTATGAATAATGCTGTAATAAACCTGTAACTTTGTCCATATGGCAGTTCCCTTTTTTGTGGGTATTTCCTGTAGGGGATAAGCTTAGGAATGCCCCAGGCTTACACCAATGGGTGAACAAGGCATAAAGAAATACAAAGCCATAAAATGCTCACACCTGGGTTTGGGCAAACCAGATTTGCACCCCAAGAATAGGGAGGTGCAAATGCACCCCAAAATAGAGAGGGGGTGCAGAGCCCCCAGAATAGAAAGGAAGGGGCAAAGGCCTAAAATAGGAATGGGCACAAGGGTGCCTAATACATAGGTATATGAAATAAACAAGATTAGATATTCAGGGTGGAAGCACTCCCAATTTAGTACTATGGCAGAAAAGCTGCTTTCATAGGAGGATAGGGCCAGGTTAGGTAAATTGGTGAATTGGACTATGGACCTCTGTGCAGCAGGTGAAGCAGCCCAGAGTAGAGATGGTTAACAAAAGAAAAGGTGCCTTGTCAACTCTAAGGCTATTTCCCCTATCTGCCTCATCCCCCTAGGCTAGCTAAGATAAACAGAGGTGCTGTCTCATGTTCGCTGTAAACAACCTTCCTCCCAACTGCCTGGCACCCAGATTTTGTTTTGTAATTAACCCAAAGCCCTAACCCCAAATATCTTCAAGACCCCCCTTTCCCTCACATCCCCAAGTGAACGTTCACAGATTCATTGTTTCTTTGTGCACGTCCATCACGTCCATCACCATGTTTGTAAGCCTTCTGATCCTAATAAAAATGGGGCAAGGCCCCTTGTTCCGGGCTCTTGTCTTGTCTGGGACATTAACCATTTCTCGTTTCTCATCCTGTGTGCCGCTCTCTTGCTAGACAAGAGACAACTTTAGACCCAGAGTCTACCACAATTTCCTTGGGACATATTCTAAGAAATGGGACTCCTTTATCACAAGGTTCAGAACAATAAGAACATTTTGAGTGACGAAACATTTTATGCCTTGGGAATGTATTGCAAAATTGCCTTCCAAAAAGTTGTAACAATTTACCTTCTATCTGCCGTGTGATAAGGGATTTCAACATATTCTCACCATCATTTGACAGTATCATTTCAAGTACTGTCATACAGGTTTTTAGAACACATTCAGATGTATTCTACAGTGGGGGGAGGGGTAACAGTGTATTTACTTGGTCCTAACTTTTTCTTTTTCTCTTACTTGCAGGCAGTCACCAGAGGAAATTAGTTAGAGTGTCTTTAGGCTACACACTTTGCTTGCCATATTTAATCAAAGAGAGTCCAGTGGAAGAGGATTCAAGATGGGAAGTGAATTCTTTTTAATGCAAGAAATCACTCATTTCATTAATTCCAACCTTCATGAATTAAATTTTATTTCTTTATTTGTATGCCGACTGTTGGAATGAGGATATGTGAAGACAGCTTCCGGGGCAATATTCCTTTTTGGCTCCTCTTAACACACCATATTTATTTGGGAAGTTACCTTCCACCTTGTTCGAGGAAGTAGGTTGGGCGTTGGCCTGCGTTCAGCACTTCCTCGCTGAGGACGGCTGACTCCCCTGCCTGTCCATCCCTCTACAAGTCTTCCCTGACAACGGATCCAGTTTTTCCGTTTAACTGTTAACAATGACCAAACCGTATCTGCAAAAAGCTACCAGGCTAAGAAGCAAAACGTCTCTCTCTCTCTCTCTCTCTCTCTCTCTCTCTCTCCTTTAATCTGTTGAAGCGCTGCTGAGCAAAGCTGGCGCGCAGCTGTTCCCGCAGCCCGCATCTCGGGTCCTTTCTAGTCTCCTCTCCACCTGCCCACTCCCACTCGCACCCTACGCAGGCAGAGCCTGATGTCTGCCCTCCAAACCCTGGGTATGAGTAAAGCGTGCCTCCACCCCTCCTGGATTTTTAGGACACTGCGCTGGTCAGTCATTGCAGGGCGCCTCCGCAGAGTCTGGAGCAGATACAAGAACATCCCTCCCACGGAGTGTGTGGTACCCAGAACCTCAGTGAACTCGGATTTGAGCCTGTCTTTTTCTACTAGGGTGGATGGGGAAAGGTGTGTCCTCCAAGCGTTCAGACCAGAACCTTAGACTTTCTGGGTCTCTCTTTCCCCCCCTCCTTCCCTCCTCCTCTTTCTTTCTCAAGGTGTGGGAGCTCTTCTTTTGCAGACCAGAGAGGGGCGCCTTTCTAGCTCCCTTTACCCTCACCCACAGATTAAAGAAAAAAAAAAAAATGAAGGAGGAAAAAAAAAAAAAAAAGCCCGGGAGTAATAGCGAGCGGCTGTGCTGGGTGCTGAATGAATGGAAGCCGCGGGGCGGGCCTGCGCGCACGATGCCGTCTCCCGGAGGCCTGTAAAGGCCCTCGCCAGCCGCGCGCCCTCCTCCCCCCCGGGCTCCGGCTGCCGCCGCTACCGCGCCCCACGCGGAGGCCGCGGCTGCAACCGGGAAGGTCGGAGGGAGGGTGGTTTCCTCCCGCCCCACACCCAGTCTCCGAGCCGGATATACAGAGTGTCACGTTTGGGAGCCCAACTAGGAGAGCGCTCTCCCTGCGGCGGGAGTACCTGCCGGGGCCTCGGGGAAGGACTGGGATTTACAGGACCACTAGTTGAACCCCACCGCGTCGGAGGAGCAGGTACGCCGGGGTCGCAGCCCAGCGCTCGCCGAGCCCACGCCGCGGAGGCCACGCCGGGCTGGAGGCAGCCCCGGGGGCAGGCGCGGGCGCAGGGGTCGGGGGGGGGGGGATCCCTAAGGGCCCCGAGGGAGGGTGGGCGTGCGGCCCGGAGGACGGAGGAAGAGGTTTGGGAGGCTCTGCCCCCTGGCAACCGCCACCCCCCGCCGTCAGCCGGCGCTTACTGCCCGCCGAGGTGGAGAGCGCAGAGGGTGGCAGCGGCGGCGGGCCAGGCAGGGCCCGACAGGGTTAACCTGGGAGCCGCGCCCGGCAGCCAGGATGGAGGGAGAGAGGCGCCTGGCCCGGTCTGGCGGCGGCCTCCTTGGCCCCTGGGGCTATTCCTGAAGAGAGCGCGGTGACTCCAGGCCACGTGTGGAACTGCTCCCTGCCCGCGGTCCTTCGGGCGCCGCAGACAGCCGGCGCGCTTCCCGACCCTGCAGCGCGTGCTCGCTCGCCCTGAGCCCCATCCCTGGCCGCGCGTCCGGACCCTCCCACTCCCACTCCCACTCTCACTCCCACTCCCGCCTCGCCGAGGCCGGGAGCCCGAGGCCGAAGTGCTCAGGCGTCTAGGGTGGGGTCTGCCGCTGTTGGAAGTTTGCCTCCTCTCCCTGTGGCCTGCGCGTCTTGGAAAGAGCAGGGGAGCAGAGCAGGTACCAGGAGACTCCAACCGGAGTAGATGGCTTGCGGGAAGGCTGGGAAGGCTACTCACATCCCTGGCGAGGAAGAGAACCCCCGGGGCAATTTCATTCAATTAAAAGGATTAACCAGCTTAGTCCTAGAAACCGTAGGAAAGCATCCCATCTATCTACCAGCCTCCTACTCTTTCACCTTTTGGGTTGGGTAGGATTATGAACAGTTACTCTTTGATGGATGAGATACCTCGTGTGAGCTACCAGGTCCTCCAAGGATATGCGAGGGCTTTAGCGGCTGGTTGAATCATGTGGCGTGCCCCATTGTACCGTGAGCAAAGGCAGAGTGGGGACAGCTGACTGACCAGGAAACTTAAGTTACTCGTACTTTTCCTTGTGGATGCTGCATCAAGAGAAGTTTGACACTGTGGGAAAAGAAATTTGAGAATTACCCTGTGGTTTCAATTATTCATCTCTCTACCTCCATTTATATGATTTGGCTAAGGAGCACGTTTAGTCTGAAACGGCACAGGGACTAAATAAAATTTTAAGTCAGCCACTCGAATTGCAAGAGCAGGTTTTTCAGCAAAACCCACATTTAGGGATCTTTGTGCATGAGACTTCCGGTAGATGGCCGTGGGTTTTACCAGCCAGACTCAGGTGTTGAAATATTTCATCTGTAGTGTTTTTGCAGGACGCTGGTCTTTATAGGACTCTTTTTTCTGTTTCTGAGGGCATTTCCTGCACCTGCCTTATTAACAAAATTCCTACCTTACCCCAGTTTCTAACATTGGGTTGTAATTATCCATAAATATAGGTAATATAAATCACCATAAGTTGGTAAATCTTACCATGAAGCATTTTTCCTTTATTTAAAGGAGGGACATGACATCTAATTACAGAAGAGGGAGAAGCTTTCTTTAAACGGGTGAAAAATCAATGAGATAGCTCAGGTTTGGGTATCGTGTTGGGGTTTATGAATATGGTCGTCTTGAACATCTCACCATTGCTTTCCTGTCATCTGAAGATGTATTTTGAGTGTATGTCTGGCAACATCTGGGCAGCCTTAAGAATTCTTTGTTTTTCTCTTAACTCCAGTGCAGCCATGAAAACTCACTTATTCACAAGCACAGTCTCCAGAAGGATCATGAACAGTGACCAGGAGCATGGTGTTCCCTGACACTCTGGGCTCTGTGAGAACATTTTTTTTTTTTTTTTTTTTACTCCTGAAGAGGCATTCTTAATGCTTTTGTTAACAGAGCACTTTGAGAACCTGATAAAAAGCTATGGGGTATGAAGCACAAACATATGCACATTAACACGGAATTCTGCCTATGGTTTCAGGAGCTCACAGCCTCCTTGATACCCAACCAGATGTTAGCCGTTCACAGACTTTGGGCAGGGCCAGCTTCATGGAAACAAACCGCTCAGTCACACGGGGCTCTGAACTCAGAAGGGCCCCGCACTAGTTTTAAAGTTCTGCTGTCACTGTCAGCTCTCTTAATAATTTTCAAACAAGGAGCTCCAAATTTTCATTTTATACTATATATCCTGCAAATTCTGTGGCCAGCCCTGATCCCAGCATAACAATCCTGTTCTAGAATTTACTGCGTAAGTTATGTCATAGTAATCCTACGTTTCAGGTGAATTCTCCAACACAAACTTGGACTTTAGCTGCTACCTACCTGTATCATTCAGCCCCTCTTCCTCATGCGCAGTTTCCTTACTGATTGAATAAAGATAGCAGGCAATATCTGCTACTCTTCCTCTTAAAAAGTAGTTCTGAAGATACACTAGGTAAAGAGGTAATAATTGTAAAAGCATCTGCTTCCCTTGAACAATTTTATACTAACAAAGGCTTGACTTCTACTCCTTGTTTCAGAAGTAGCTTAAGGAAAGTTGGTTAAGTACATTAAAAACGTTGCAGAACTTTTATAATAACCCTTATATTTTAGTGGGGAAAAATGAAAAGTAGCTAAGGTATTCAGTATTTTACATGTTCCTTAAAAACCATTATTTGGACAAGATTGGAATTGTCAAGTAAAAGTGCAGAATAACTTCTTGGATTCCAAAGATACTTCCTGAATTAAATATGATGTTTGAGTCTAATCCATCCAAAAATTGAACAATGTGTAACTGAGTCAATGATTGACACTTAAGTTCTAAAAATCCACATTTTCAAATCTCGAGCAAGTAATTTTTAAAATACTCTAGGGCATAGCCTAGCAGTGTAAAGTACACCCAGTCCTTCACCTCCTTTAACACTAGGGAAGAAACTGAGAAACTTTTGGCAAGTTCTCTGTCCTCACTCTCCTCCCTTAACTACTTCTCTCATCTCAGATCTTCTCTTTACCCCAGCTTTCATTCCCAGTATGATGACAACACACACCAAAGTGTTGAGGAAGAAAACAGTGAAAGGAAATGAGTCAAATCCTCATATCAAAGTCTTAAAATGGGGGCACTAAATGGGGTGGTTGGAGACTCCTTTCATACAACTACTCTGTGCAGAGACATGCTGTGTACTTTAGCTTATGAAGTACTAGGTCCTATACTCAATAGACACGACATCATTGGCAAGACAAAATATGTCAAATAAGGTGTTAATTAACAGTAGTAGATGAGTTGTTACAAGGCAATAGAAGAGTAGACACCAAATGAATGGTGCAGATAGTAAGTGAAGTGAGTTCCCAAGAATAAAATGCATTAGTGAAGCTTAAGAGGAAGGTTACATGAGATGTTCCTTAAAGCTCTGCTCCAAACAGAGGTGAACGAAGGAGTCTTCTGGCTGATTGGTGTGCACAAAATGAAAATCTGGATGGAGCTAAAGTTTTATGTAAGGAAAAGGCAGGAGACAAAACTGTAAGGGAACTTTCCAGTGGTTGGCTTCATTCATGTAATAAATAATTATTAAGCCTCCTCTGTGACCAGACACAGGGTCAATTTTTCTGTATTTAGTGTTGAATAAAGCAGACATCTTGTAGAACTTATAGACATTTAAAAAAGGAAACATATAATAACAAATTGTTGGAAGTAGTATGAAGAAGAACAGGGTGCTATTAAAAAAAAAACAAACAACAGGCTGGCTCAGACTTGGTGTTCTGGAAAGGTCTGTTAGACGATGAAAGACTTAAATTGATACTTGAAAGAAGCGCAGGGATTGGCTTGGGAATAAAGTAAAGGAAAGAAAAGCAATCTGGGCAGAGGAAGTAGCAATGGGAAGGCTGCAAGGAGAGGAAAAGGCTGGAAGTATTCAGGGAACAGAAAGGAAGCATGGCTGGAGTTTGGGGAGAAATTGCTGTGAAGCTGGACAGGAGTATGGTGAGGTAGGCAAAGCTTGATCATGGAAAACCTCACAGATCTTGACATTGATTTTGAATTTTATGTTGGTGGGAAGCCATGAAGACTTTGAAGTCAGAGACTATGTAATTTACATTTTAAGAGATCTTTATGGGTACAATATGGACAAAGGACAAGAAAGAAAAAGAATTGGAAGAAGGAAGACCAGTTAGGGCAGAGTGTCATAAACAGCACTGACGGAGAAGGTAGAGAAAAGTGGGCAGACTTGAGATCTATTCTGAAGGTAGAATTGATACAGCTTGCTGATAGATTGGATATAAGAGGTGCGTGAGGCAGAAAGAAGTGGGAGAATGAATTATTTCAGTAGATACTGCTGGATGTTTGTAATCCAAACCAGTAGACTCATGTACATATGACTTAGAGTTGCTAGAAGAACTGAAAAATGAAGTGAAAGCTGGTAACCTTGCTTAGTACCTCTGGGAAATATACCAGCTACTGGGGTAGAAGTGAGGAGAGGAGGGAGATACTTTTGGTTTTTATACTATCATTTCTACTGTAGGGATTATTTTTAAGCCATCACATATTTTATCATTTCTTAACAAGTTACTGCAGCAACAAATATCGCTCCTGTTTTGCTGGTTTGAGCACATGAATGGAACATGGGGCCATTTCCTACCATGACAAAAATAAGGAGAGAAAAGTCTAATCCTTACCAAAGTGATTGGTTCTAAAACATAATCCATAATTCTGAAAACCTTTCCATTCTTCCCCCTTGTTTATATTGGTGTTTCCCAAAATGTAGTCTGTGGATCATTACTGTTTTGGGATATTAATAACAGTTAAGTGAAGAAAAAAAAAAAAGCTTTCCTGATCATTTAAATTTGAGAAACACTTGATTTAACCTGGGTAACCTGTCTTATTGCAGGAATCCTCAGAGCCTTTAATTTACTAATTAGCGCATTAAGAATCAAGAAAGAAGGGATATTTTATGTCACATTTCCTAAACTTATTTGACCTCAAAATGCTTTTTTGTTAGAACATCTGACAGAGTCGGCATTTAGCATAATGTGCTTTGGGAAATGCTGCCCTATATTAATAGATTAAACCTTTTAACATTTACATCCCTATTCACCATCAACTTCTCTCATCCCTTTCATGCCCCTCAGCTGGAAGAAAGTGGGAGACTAGAATGGACTCTGTTAACAGGCTGTAAGTTGATGATGAAACCATTCTGCTCTATGGATAAGAGATAAAGAGATATCATAAGCAAGTTTTACAGTCTGATTAAAAAGAAGCTTTAATTTATTGACTGATTGATTGATTTAAATTTCTACTTTCATGATTTCATTTCTACTTTCAGACCTCCCTGAAGTATGTTCTGTCAAGTCTAGATTTACACAGGAGGAACCTTAAACATAGGTAGTGGGGAAGACTTCACAGGGCCTCTCTTGTTCCATGGCAGGTCTGGGCCTTTCTTGATGTTGATAATGTATCTCTTACAGGACAATACAATGAGAATACATAGGGTGTCTGTAGGAGCAATGATTTTGCAATGAATCTCATATCTTCTCTCCTTCTCCCCAGTGCATTTGCATGGTGGTGGGTTGGAGACAGGAATGCAATTTATGACCAAAGAACAGTGCAACCAAAAGAACAGAACAGGAGAAACAGGTTCACACAGCTGTGGACTCTGACCATGGCTTCATCCATTTGGTCCTCTAGCCCAGGGGTGGGCAAACTATGGCCTGAGGCCAAATCTGGCCCCTGCCTGTTTTGTGTATCCCTTGAACTAAGAATGGTTTTAATATTTTTAAGTGGTTGGAAAAAAAAATCACGAGAATAATATTCTGTGGCACGAGAAAATTATATGAAAACCAAATTTCAGTGTCCATAAATAAAGTTTTATTGGAAAATAGCCAGTGTCATCTATCTATCATCATACTAGCTTAGGAGCTTTAGTGTTCTACCCAGTGAGTAGTTGTGACCAGCAAAGCCTAATACATCTAGCCCTTTACAGGAAATGCCAACACCCCCTGGGTTCTAGGTTATTCAACTCACTGGCCACAATTTTAATCGCACAATTTTAATCGATTTGTTTTTCATTTGTTTTATATTTTAGGGGATAGTGTTAGCTGAGGCTGCTATAGCAAAGTACCATAGACTGGGTGGTTTATAAAAACAGAAATTTATTTCTAACAGTTTTGGTGTCTGGGAGAGTTCCTGGGTTCATAGATGCTCTTTTACACAGTGGCTGCACCAATGTTCGTAGATGATCCAAGAGATTACTGCCTGTGTTTTCTTCTAGGAGTTTTATGGTTTTGGGTCTCACTTTAGGTGTTTAGTCCATTTTGAGATTATTTTTGTGTATGGTGTAATAAAGTGGTCAGTTTCATTCTTTTGCATGTAGCTGTCCAGTTTTGCCAACATTAATCAAATCTTTCCCCCATTGTATGTTCTTGCCTCTTTTGTCATAGATTAGTTGACCGTATCAAATGGCCTGGGCTCCCTAACCTGTTCCATTGTTTATAGATGCCCATCTTTTCACTGTAACCTCACATGGTGGAAGGGAAAGGGAGTTCTCTGGAGTCCTTTTTCTCTCTTTATAAAAAAAAAATTTAGGGGCACCTGTGTGGCTCAGTTGGTTAAGCAACTGACTTCGGCTCAGGTCATGATCTCATGGTTTGTGGGTTCTAGCCCCACTTTGGGCTCTGTGCTGGCAGCTCAGAACCTGGAGCCTGCTTTGGATTCTGTCTCCCTCTCTCTCTGCCCACCCCCAATTGAGCTCCATGTCTCTCTCTCTGTCTCTGTCTCTCTCTCTCTCTCCTCTGTCTCTCGAAAATGAATAAATGTTAAAAAAAATTAAAAAGAATTTATTATTGAAGTATAGTTGACATACAATACAACGTATTAGTTTCAGGTGTACAACATAGTAATTCCACAAGTCTATACATTACACAATGTTTACCACAATAAATGTAGTTACCATCTGTCACATGCAACATTATTACAATATCATTGGCTATATTCCTGATGCTGTACTTTTCATGCTTGTAACTTATTTTATTTGTAACTAGAAATTTGTACCTCTTAATCCCCTTCCTTTATTTTGCCCATCCCCACCTTCCTCCCCTTTGGCAACCACCAGTTGTTCTCTGTATTTACGAGTCTTTTTCTGTTTTTTTTGTTGTTTCTTTTTTAGATTTCACATACAGTTTGGCTTTCTCTGTCTGACTTATTTCACTTGGCATGATATCCTCTAGGTCATCCACATTGTTACAAAAGGCGAGATTTCATTGGTGTTTTTTTTGTTTTTTTTTTTTTTGTGGTTGAATTAGTGTTTTCATTTTCTTTGGGTAAACAGTAGTTGAATTGCTGGATCATATGGTATTTCTCTTTTTAATTGTTTGAGAAACTGCCATACATTTTTCCACAGTGGCTGCACCAGTGCAATGGCTGCACTTTTGCATCAATTGTGCGCAAAAGTTCTTTTTATTTATTGTGTGTTTGATACTAGACATTCTGAATGGTGTGAGATGGTATTTCTTGTGGTTTTCATTTGTATTTCCCTGATGATTAGTGATGTTGACCATCTTTTCATATGTCTGTTGGTGATCTATATATCTTCTTTGGAAAATATTTGTTTGGGTCCTCTACCCGTTTTTTGAGTTTACTTGGGTTTTTGTTCTTGTTGTTGTTGTTGTTTTGGTGTTGAATCGTATAATTTCTTTCTATATTTTGAATCTTAACTTCTCATTAAATATATCATTTGTGAATATCTTCTCCCATTCAGTAGGTTGCTTTTTTTTTTTTTAATGGTTTCCTTCAATGCACCAAGGTTTTTGGTTTGTGTAGTTCTAATAGTTTAATTTTTTGCTATTCTTTCCCATCCTGAGGAGATCTATCCAGAAAAATGTTGCTAAGGCTGATATCCAAGATATTAATGCCTACATTTTCTTCTAGACGTTTTATGGTTTCAGGTCTCATATTAGATCTTTACTCCATTTTGAGGTTATTTTTGTCTATGGTGTAAGAAAATGGTTCAGTTTCATTCTTTCGCATATCCAGTTTTCCCAACACCATTTAGCAAAGAGATGATCTTTTCCCCATTGTATATTTTTACCTCTTTTGTTGTAGATTAATTGACCATATAAACATGGGTTATTTCTGGGCTCCCTATCCTGTTCCATTGTTTATAGATGCCCATCTTTTAATTGTAACTTCACATAGTGGAAGGCACAAGGGAGTTCTCTGGCATCTCTTGTATATGGATATTAATCCCATTTGTGAGGATTCCACCCTCCCAACTTGATCACCTCCTAGAGGTCCCACCTCCAAAGACCATCATACTGGAGAGTAGATTTCAACCTAGGAAGTTTGAGGAGAGTCAAACATTGTTTATAAGTTGTGAATAGATTTCCTAGAAGCTCCTCAATCATTATTGCCATTGGAGTCTTGACAGTGCTATTTATTGTCCGTAATTAGTGTGGCTAAAGTTACATGCCAATGTGAGGAGCAGAAGATAGTGTTGAAGGTAATCATTTTTTTTTTTTAATTTTTTTTTTCAACGTTTATTTATTTTTGGGACAGAGAGAGACAGAGCATGAACGGGGGAGGGGCAGATAAGAGAGGGAGACACAGAATCGGAAACAGGCTCCAGGCTCTGAGCCATCAGCCCAGAGCCTGACGCGGGGCTCGAACTCACGGACCGCGAGATCGTGACCTGGCTGAAGTCGGACGCTTAACCGACTGCGCCACCCAGGCGCCCCGAAGGTAATCATTTTTGAGAGTTACTCAAACATTTGAACTACTAGATAAAGGATGGGCACTCAGATAGACATAACTAGAACCTGAAGAGATAGGGTAATTTTAGTTGTTGAAATCTGCTACCTGTGAGCATGGACTTACTGTAAGGTGTCACCTTCAATTTTTATTTCAATAATGAAGCAAATCTATTTTTTATTTATGTAATCTTTTTTGTAAATATTGATGTTTTTCAATTTTTTTAATGTTTATTTTTGACAGAGAGAGAGAGAGAGAGACAGAGCACAAGTGGGGAGGGGCAGAGAGAGACACACACAGAATCTGAAGGAGGCTTCAGGCAGCACAGAGTGCAATGCAGGGCTTGAACTCATGAACTGCAAGATCATGACCTGAGGCGAAGTCAGTTGCTCAACCAATTAAGCCACCTAGGTGCCCCAAATATTTATGGTTTAAGGGTGATAGTCTTAACTTAGGGATAACGAAAATATACATTTTATTGTCCCCATCTTACTTTTATTGAATCAGGATTTTTAGCATGATCATCCTATGTGCTTTAAATAACCAGCACAGCTCAGGTACAAAATGTGTGAGCAACTGACCCAAGTTCTTCCATGGGACATAGAACCAGAAGATAGGGTTCTAGAAGCTTGGTGCTTAGAGTTATCATTGCTATCATGAAATCCTTCCAGGTGCATGTATGTAGTGGGAATCAATATGAAATATGGGACTCCTTGCCAAGTACAGTGATCAGGAGATTGCATAATGACTAACTCAGAGGCCTACCTTAAAAAAAAAGAATTGATTTCAGGTAACATCTTCATTCAGTAGGCTTTTTTTTTTTTTTTTACTTAACACCTATACCAATGCAAAGAATATTACAGTAAAACCTTGGCTTGCAAGTAACTTGTTCTGCAAGTGTTCCGCAAGACAAGCAAATATTTCTAATAAATTTTATCTTGATAAGTGAGTGACGTCTTACAATACGAGTAGTACATGATGCCAAATGTCACATGATCACAACTAAGCTGGTGGTTCTCTCTCTTTTCTCTCTCACTGTCTCTCTCTCTCTCTCTCTCTCTCTCTCTTTTTCTGTCTGTGGGATTGTGGATAATCATCTTTCGTGCTCATCTCAGGCCACATGTTTGGCAGAAATCAGTGACTTTTCAGAACGTTGGAAGGTGCCCACAACTGGCACTAGTGAATTTTTTTCACTTCAAAGCACCGATGGACAGTCCTTTGCTTTTCCACACAAGAGTAAGCTTCAGAATGCTTTGCTTCATTCTTGGTCATTGGATACTTTCCTTGTTAAAGTTGCATGAAAAGAAAAGGATTCCATTTGAGCCAGTAGATAGCAGTGATTCCATTAGTAAGTGTGAAAGTCATCCTACACAATAACCCTCCTCTCTCGTCTTCCTCATACCAGCCATGAAGGTTTTCAAAGGAACTGCAGGTTAATTTATTTTTATTTATATTTTGTATTATATTATAGTATTGTAATCACTTTTATATGAATATTTTTTGGGTTGCAGAATGAATTATCTGAGTTTCCATTATTTCTTATGGGGAAATTTGCTTTGATATACAACTGCTTTAGATTACAAGCGTGATTCCAGAACAAATTATGCTCGCAAGCCAAGGTTTTACTGTATATATTTTTTTGTGTAATCAACAATGTGATTCAGTAGACTGTGAAAAAAATTGTTCTTACTATAATTATCAAACACTAAGAATAGCACGCGTTTCTTGTTTTAGTCATGATTTATTTAAAAAGTCCTTGATAAGTTTGTATCCTTAACTCCTGCAGTCCAGCAAAACCATTTCCAAGCTGTAGCCTACAACAGGTGTTCCCTGTGGCCTCTGGACATATTGTTTTTTTGCTTGTTTGTTTTTAAGGTATTTTAACTTCCCAGTCCCCTCCAGAGATGGCCCAAAGCCTTGAAGCATACATTTGAGGTGAGGAAGGGAAAGCAGACACTTCCCTGTGAATCTGTGTGGAAGGGACAAAAACTACGGCCTCTCCTATCCCTCAGCTGAGGAGTTGTTGGGTCAGTAATATTTGCTGGTGAATAACAGGATGACCACAGGAGGCAAGAATAATATTTCCTGAGCCAAGAAATGAGGAAAAGTCATTGTGAAACATTGCACATTTTAGATCATTTCACAAAAATGATGCTTTATTTATCACAGGTCAGTGAGAGGACATATCCCACAAAAATCACACATCCTTGAGGGCAGGATAGTTGGAAATTAGGAAGACCATTAAATTATGTGTCTGGTCTCAACATATTTGAAACCACTTAAGCACTTCCAGAAGAATTAGATATGCCAATGCACAATATTGTCAAGAAACTGGAAGAATCTGCCCAGAAGAATGTGATAAACTGAACAAAACCAGCTGTGTGTAACAATTCAGTGTGAGTGCCTGTATTGAAGGTTTTTGCTTACTATTTTCAAGAAAGGATTTTAAAATTAAAAGATGTGTGGGGCGCCTGAGTGGCTCAGTCAGTTAAGCATCCGACTTTGGCTCAGGTCATGATCTTACGGTTCATGAGTTCAAGCCCCACATCAGGCTCCGTGCTGTCAGCACAGAGCCTGCTTTGGATCCTCTGCCCCCCTCGCTCTCTGCCCCCCCCCCACTCATGTGCATGTGCACTCTCTCTCTCTCTCAAAATAAACATTAAAAAAGATGTGTGGGTAGTAACAGCATAGTTTTTTTTCAGTAATAAAATCATCTTCAAGATGGACAATATTCATTTAATAAAAATAGAGCCACTTATCAAAAACTTAAGAGAAATTGCCACTTAATTTCACATGAAACAAATATATAAATAATATCCTGATAAGCATTAATGAAATCAATTTCATGTCAGTCTGTGTATTTTCATTTCTTTTACACTGTAACTGTTGTCTCATTCTGAATTGAATTGTATTTCAGTTGAGTTTTGTTTATACAAGACCTTCAGGACCTATCTGCCCTGAATATGAGCAGAAGATCTAAAAGATGGGCACTTGTTCTCTTACCACAAGACTTGGAGAGCCTTAAGATTTACTTCCGAAAGTAGTTTCAAGTCACGGGTATCTCTGATGGTTTGAAAGAGTAATTTCTCATCCAGATGAGCCATTGTACTTGTCAAAACTCTCTCCCTAGTAGAATTCTGACCTTGTCTCTCCCTCCTTTTCCTTCTGCTATTTCGGTGCGGTCCTGCCTGAAGCAACAGTTATGCAAGAGCCACGGAGTGTGTTACAGATCTCAGGACTGCACGTTTGGTAAATTTAGGCCTCGGTTTCTGTAGGACAGCGGGAAACTTTCTCAATTTAGACTTCCGTGAACTCCTAGACATACTGAATGTCGCCATATACCTCACTATCTTGTCTTCTGTACAGAGTGGGCACAACAAATAGCTTTGCCTTACCTAAGTATACTACTATACTAAGTTGTTGAATGTTCGAGTACCTTCTCTATATGTGGTCCAATTCCCTCATTTTATAGAAAAGAAAAGCCAGTCCCAAAGACATCAAATGACTTGTCACATATCCATTTAATGGATGAATGTATACCAGTATCCAAATCTTATGACCGCCAATCCCATGACCATTTTATTCATTCATTCCTTCATTCAGTCAACATTCATATGATTTTGGAAAGTCTGCGATGTACCAGACAGGGTGTTTAGCTCTGCAGATGTATGATGAACAAGTTATAGTACCTGCCTTTAAACTTTAGTGTCCCTACTCTTTGAGCAGTGTTTAACCAGTTACAGCTTTGGAGTTTGTGAAATCTTTCAGTAAAGATCTTCAGCGTAAAATATAAACTTCTCATAGGTTTTAATTCTCTGCTTCTTCTCCCTCGTAACCAGCCCCAGTCAATGGTTTAGCTTCCCACAGTCCTGAACAATTAGCATCAATAAGAGTATGCTGGGAAATGGCTGCATTCTTTTGTGTCTCGCTTCTTCATTCAGCATTATGTTTATAAAATTATCCAAATTGTATGAATTTATAGATTCTTCATTCTCATTGCTATATAGTACTCCATACTGCGAATATACCACTTTCAATTTTTTTGTTTCACTATTTTTTTAAATGCTGAATACTTTTATTTTTTATTTTTTTAACTTTTTTTTTTTAACTCATTAGTTAACATACAGCATAGTATTGGCTTCAGGGGTAGAACCCAATGACTTATCACTTACGTATAACACCCAGTGCTCATCCCAACAAGTGCCCTCAATGCCCATCACCCATTTAGCTCATCCCCCCATCTGCCCCCCGCTCCAGCAACCTCAGTTTGTTTTCTGTATTTACGAGTCTCTTATAGTTTGCTTCCCCTCTGCTTTTATCTTATTTTTTCTTCCCTTCCCCTGTGTTCACCTTTGTCTTTCTTAAATTCCACATATGAGTGAAATCATATGATATTTGTCATTCTCTGCCTGACTTATTTCACTTAGCATAATACTCTCTAGCTCCATCCACATTGGAAATGTCAAGGTTTCATTCTTTTTTGATCACCAAGTAGTATTCCATTATACACACACACACACACACACACACACACACACACACACCACATCTTCTTAATCCATTCTTCAGTTGATGGACATTTGGGCTCTTTCCATAATTTGGCTATTGTTGATAGCACTGCTGTACACATTGGGGTACGTGTTTTGTTCCACTACTGATGAACACGTGTAGTTTCCACTATGAGGTTCTTAACAATAGTGTTACCAAGAACATTCTTATGAATGTCTTTTGTTGAATATGTATATACATTTCTGTTGGGTATACCAGGCATGGAACTGCTTTACATAGAGCACTTTGGTGAAATCTGCCAAAGAATTTTCCAAGCTAGTTGTATACTTTATACTCCCAGAAGCAGTAGAGAGATTCCATTGTTTCATATCCTTATCAACACTTCTTATTTTCTGTCCTTTTCATTTTAGCCATTTTGATGGGAGAGTAGTTGTATAGCATCATGGATTTGTTTGTATTTCTTTGGCGACTGACAAGACTGAGAATCTTTTTATATATTTTTTGGCCATTTGGATATCTTCCCTTGAGAATTACTCAAGTCTTTACCCACCCATTTGTCCATCTTTTTAATTATGTGTGCATATACTTTATATATTTTAGACATAATTCCTTGTTGGATATATGTATTGTGAATGTCTTCTTCCAACTGGGGCTTCCTTTTTCACTCTTTTAATTTTTTCTTTTGATGAACACAAATTCTTAATTTTAATAGAGTCCAGTTTATTAGTATTATTCTTCTGTAGTTAGTGCTTTTTGCCTACTCATAGATCAGAAAGATGTTCTCTTCTAAATGCTTTATGTTTTGCCTTTCATACTAAGATCTGCTATCCACCTGGAATTAATTTTTTATATGATGCAAGAAATAAAAATGCATTTTCCATCTGGATATCCAATTGACTCAGTACCATTTACTCGAATTCTGCGAATGATTGCAAATCAGGGGACACAGCAACAGTTTGGACACCTCAGAACTAACACATTTAAGCATAAAGTCAGTTAAACACATCTCAGTGTAATAACTTCTGAAGCCCATGTGACTATGGGTTAGGGTCAAAGCACTTACTTGACCTGCATATTTGGACCTAATTTCTTGTCTAATGGGTTAGGTGAAATAAAATGAATTAGTTTATTTCACAAAAGTCAAAGTATAAAATTCAAAACAAACTCATGTCTAAGATATGGATAAAAAAATTACTATGTTAATAGAGTGATGAGTTTATGACCAAAAGTTTAAGGAACAAAAATCAAAAGGCTTATCTTCAGTTATTAAGGAAGATAAATAAAGGCCCTACCTGTCTTCATTGAACTTACACACTAAATGTCTCACTAGTTACCTCCTCACTTCAAGATGAAAGATCCCTGGAATAATGAGAAATTGAAGGCAGGAAGATTAATTAGGTGGCCATTCATTCTTTCATGCATTCATCTAATGTATTTATTTAGTGATTACTGTCAAGTATTATGTCAAATCCTGTGAATATTATGAGTAGTAAAACATACTTCCCTCAAGATGTTTACAATCAGGTGGAGAAAGACAAATCATCAGTTATATACAACAGTATTGAATGGGGGCTCTGCAAATTTAACAGATCAGACTTTCAGCTCAGCCTGGGCTGAAATGGGGGGTAGAATTGGAAATTGCTTCCCAAAGGACATAAGTCTAAGCCTTGCCTAGTGAAGGGTAGGGTAGGATAGGGTAGGGTATATGGCCAGGTGATCTCTTCTACAAGTGTATATGGCATGGCCTCTGGAGCTAGTCTACAAGCTTAGTGATCTAAGGTAAAAGGCTTTGATTTCTCTGTGCTTCAGTCTCCTATTTGTAAGATGTGGTTTATAATAGAAAATTACACAGAGTTCTTATACTAATTCATGAATTAATACATGTAAACCATCTAGAAGAGTGGTTGGTACAGAAGAGGTGTTTGTTGAGTCCCGTTATTGTCACACACAAGGGTTAAATATTTTAAATTGGTCCTAGCTCTGGAGAAACAAAGAGGTGTTATCTACCACATCTATAGTCCAATGTAAAAGCTAAGGCAGAGAGAGAAAAGACCAGAACTTAGGAATCAGACTCTCATCATATTCCTGCTACCTGCTCACTCAGTGACTATGTCTACCTTAGAACATGACTAGATTATCTGTGAAGTCCCTTCCAACTCTCATGGCCTATAATTCTACAGCTCTTGCTGACATGGATTTAATAAATATGTTTTTTTCTTCTTGTGGTAGAGAAATAAAAAAAAAAGATTTGATTTTGAGATTTCCAGCTGAGTGATTGGGTGAGCAGTGATATCACTTCAAAAGAAGTAGGTATGTCATGAACAGACTGGCATGTGAAAACCCATTCATAAATAGAATTTTCCGGTTGGGAGAAACCACTCTGTCTTTTTAATTCAGTGTAGTGGAGAGGCAGTGCATTTTGGTCGTTAATAACACCCACAGAAACAGGAACCTGGTTACCTGACCCAAATAGTTGGATACTTTTTAGCAAGTTACTTAAGTGCTCTGCATCTAGGTTCCTTCATCTGTAAAATGCAGACAAAGTGCAGCCTGCACTATACACAGTCGCCATTTGTAGGTGAAAATGGTTGAGTGTTGGCAATTCCTCATGGTTCAGCTTAGTAATAGATTCTTTCTAAGGGGCTATACTGAGAAATAAATGACTTCATATGTGTCACGTGCAAAGGATAGTGCTCAACACAATAAGATAACAGAAATGTTTTCTTTATTATTAAGGCTATTTGGCTGGTTCAGAATCTACTACACCAGGTTTAATTTGGTCAGGATAATTAGGCATTGCATAGTATGTCTGTTTAGGCCTCTTTTCCATCTTTATGCTTACATAATCATGAGGCTTTGGTTGGGTAATTTGTCTATAAGGTACTGTTGTGTTCACTTTCATTGCTGCAACCCACTTCCATTTTGCTTAATTCCATTGCTCTCCTTGGTTTCTTCTTGAAAGGGAAATTTAGCATCAAAGTTCCTGGGTTGAAGCTAGCTTCCTGTCCCTCTTGTTTTCTCCTCAAAGCCCTACCATCCCTCCCCAGCCTGGTCCTTGGCATCTGTGGGCCTAGGGTCCATCTCCTTCAGAGGGTAGTATGGGTCCTGGCCATCCATCCTCTGAGGGCCCTCGGCATTCCAGACACCAGGTTTCTCCTGCAGGGAGGGTGAGAGGAGCTGAGGACATCTAAGAGTGGTCTTGGGGGAGGCCCAGAAAAGAGGAGAGAAGAGAGGATGGTAAAAGGAGCCCCAGCCAACCCTAGGGAGCAGGAGAGTGGGGCAGAGCCTGTTGGGAAGCCACGCTCTGACTGCATGACTTTTGACGAGTATTAGTGTGTCTGTATGATGAGGATCCGATTGTGCGTGAACCAAGATGCAGAGAGATG
Source organism: Lynx canadensis (assembly GCF_007474595.2). NCBI lineage: Eukaryota > Metazoa > Chordata > Mammalia > Carnivora > Felidae > Lynx > Lynx canadensis. The sequence continues at coordinate 61,682,495 of NC_044309.1, forward strand.
TTAGAGAAGTAGCAAAAAGAAGACAAGAAACATGCCCTTCCTGAGTAAAAGCAGTACTAGCTACAGTTCCTTACAAAATTGTTCATTGGCTGTTGCCCAGTGTCACCCATACATTAACCATGATTCACATTATTGGGTTGGTCTGATGTACATCCTGGTTTGTGACTTGTCTTTTTTTTTTTTTTTTTTTTTTTTTGCATTTTTTTTGGTGTTTTTTTTTTGACTAACAGATGTTCTTACTATTACTGTTGGTGAATTTACCTCATGTTTTTTCTTTGTATTGAGATTTTTGTGTCTTTAAAGAGATCCTTCCTTATCTGCTTCATTTATGAAGTAATTAGTTTGTGGGACATCTCCTCAGTTAAACTGTAGTTTCAGACTCAAGGTTGCAATGATCCTTCCTCTTGTTGGTGTTAGCATGGTGACACCATTTACACAAAGGAGGGAAATACTCTAATGATAAAATGCAGGATAAAAATAATGACTGATGGGGAGCCTGGGTGGCTCAGTCGGTTAAGTGTCCGACTTTGGCTCAGGTCATGATCTCGCAGTTTGAGTTCAAGTCCTGCATCAGGCTCTGTGCTGACAGCTCAAAGCCTAGAGCCTGCTTGGGATTCTGTGTCTCCCTCTCTCTCTCTCTCTGCCCCTTCCCCTGCTCGCACGCTGTCTCTCTTGCTCTCTCAAAAATAAATAAACGCTGAAAAAATTTTAAAAAATGGCTGATGAAAATCACCTGTACTATTAAGTGGTTAACAAGTCAAGATACTGTGCTAGGTAGGCAGTTCACAAACACTGTATCACATCAGCCCTGGGAATTACACATTTTGCAAATGAAGACAATAGGGCCAGTTTAAAATATAGTCATTAGGGAAGCATTAACATAAAATATAGTCATTATTGAAGCATAACTTTAGTTAAGAGAGACACTTCCAACTCAAAAATCTATTTGGAGGGGTGTCTGGCTGGCTCAGAGAGTATAGCATGCAACTCTTGATCTCAGGGTCTTGAGTTCCAGCCCCATGTTGCATATAGAACTAACTTAAAAAAAAATTATTTTGAGGGTGAGTCTAAAGAATGCTTTTGGTATTGAAACACACCCATTGTTTGAATGTGTAAACATGTTTGTATTGAGTATCATCAGATTTTCCTGGAAATCAATGAAAAATGATTCTATACTCATTTTTGATGGTCAGTTTCTCAGGAACAGAATCATGGATTTGTCTTTATTACTAAGAGACAGTTTACAAAATAATTATGCTGGTAGGCAAATATTTGAAGCCTTGGAGAGGAAATTGACTGTTGAGGATATTGTCCTTGCAAATTCAGAACCTTTGAGCTCCTAGAGTTCTGATATTCTAATCTACAATGGTTGAGAAAGAAATATAGAACAGAGAGTTATCAGGAGCACCTGGGTGGCTCAGTCGGTTAAGCATCTGACTTCAGCTTAGGTCATTATCTCACAGTCCGTGGGTTTGAGCCTTGTGTCAGGCTCTGTGCTGACAGCTCAGAGCCTAGAGCCTGCTTCAGATTCTGTACCTCCTTCTCTCTCTGCCCCTCCCCCACTCACATTGTGTCCCTCTCAAAAATAAATAAACATTAAAAAAAATAAAAAAAAAAGAGTTATCAGGTGTACCTGAGTTCTAGATGTTGTTATATAGGGAAAGCAGGAAGCAAATGAACACCTGGTGAAAGCCTTTTTTCCTCATTATCTATGGGAGTTAGGAGACTATAGTTTATTTTATCAAAATTTAAGTCTTGGCTCTGTCACTGGACTTGGCCTTAACCAAATCACTCAGTATCTCTGTTCCATAGGTTCCGCATCTGTGGATAATAACATCTACACTATTTACCTCCCAGGATGGTTGTGAAAAAATACTAAAATGTGCACGTAAAATTCTACAAGAATTGTTAAGATAAAGTGTAAGATATGACAAGAGTTGCTACTGTTAATAGTAAAGCCGTATTGATAGCATATAAGACTGATAATTGTGTGTGTGTGTGTGTGTGTGTGTGTACAGGCTCTAATACCTATACATAATTTTGTACACAAATAATAATAATAATAGTAATAATAGTAATCTTTTGTATTTAAATTCTATTTTACACTCCTTGGAACGCTTGTACAATTCCTTACTTCATGTGAGCCTCAGAAGCACCCTGTGAGTGGTTGTCACACTTTTCCATATTCCTCACGTGGATCTCTACATTGTCACCAAAAGAAAGCCTCTCCTCTTTTGCAACTTCTGCAACTTTTGTCAGTCCCTGTTGCTATTACCTTTCACCTCCAGATCATTATCTGGTATTTGGCAACTATGTAACTCACACATCCCTTCCTTTCCAAATTCTGAGAGTTTCTTCAAGTTCAAGACCCATGTGGAGGACACACAACACTCTAGTGCCTTGACCTCACATCTTCATTAGCTTTCGTTTCAAGCACTAAACCCTGTATTTTTAGAAACCTACTTCCAAGGCCAATCCTAAGGCTTCCAAATTGTTCCAGACTCCTGCATCTAAATGTGACCGTCACATGTGTAGAGTGATATTGTTTTTTTTTTTTTATTTTTTTTAATATTTATTGTTTGAGAGAGAAAGAGAGGCAGAGCACAAGCGGGGGAGGGGCAGAGAGAGAGGTAGACACAGAATCTGAAGCAGACTCCAGGCTCTGAGCTGTCAGCCCAGAACCTGACACAGGGCTCAAACTCGTGGATCTTGAGATCATTACCTTTTTTTTTTAATTTTTTTTCAACGTTTTTATTTTTGGGACAGAGAGAGACAGAGCATGAACGGGGGAGGGGCAGAGAGAGAGGGAGACACAGAATCGGAAACAGGCTCCAGGCTCTGAGCCATCAGCCCAGAGCCCGACGTGGGGCTCGAACTCACGGAGCGCGAGATCGTGACCTGGCTGAAGTCGGACGCTTAACCGACTGCGCCACCCAGGCGCCCCTTGAGATCATTACCTGAGCCAAAGTCGGGCTCTTAACTGACTGAGCCACCCATGAGTCCCATAGAGTGACATTCTTTATTTCCAGCTCTCTTGTTTTCTTTCTCCCACCAAAGCTCCTATTCCAATGCAGGAAGACCTCTAGTCATTTTTTGACTCCTCTCTGCTGATACCACACACACACACACACACACACACACACACACACACACACGTTTTTATAGTACGTGAGTTTCCTCCTGGCTTCCTTTCTTTTCTGTGCAGCCTAGGTCCCTTACTTAATTCCTTTGTCAGTTTCTTATACCCCCATGTTTTCCATTTGTTTCCCCCAAGTCCATTGTTTGTAACCCCCAAATTTGGATCTTGTCAACAATCCACTTTCCCTGCTCCAACCACAGACAGTCAGGTGTTGCTCCAGGTGTTGCTGGAGAAAACCAGGTATTTGTATTAAATAAGGATAGTACAAATCCAGCTTTAACCTCAGCTGGACTTCTACTTTCAGCTTCTTTGCTGGTTCTAGTTTATTTCTTTTCTTATCTAAAACAGTGTTTACAAATATTTACTCCTTTTCAGGAACACCTTCCTTGTGTCTCTTTAAGTAACAAAATATGATCTTGGCTCTTACTCCTTAAAGAAAAGGGAAGTAACCAAAATCTATCTCAGGTTCTGTTCCAACCTGCAAATTTATCTACCTCCTCCTCCACTCTTATCCCTTTTTCTTTTTTCTTTCTTTCTTTCTTTCTTTCTTTCTTTCTTTCTTTCTTTCTTTCTTTAAGTAATCTCTACACCCTGTGTGGGGCTTCAACTCATGGGCAGGACATCAAGAGTTGCATGTTCCTCTGGCCAAGCCAGCCGGGTGCCCCTCCTCCTTTTTAGAGGATGAATAACCTTCCTGGGTTCAGAACTGACTGCTCCATCTTTCTTACCAATTGTATTCCCTCTGAACTCCTCCAGAGCCTCAGTTCCACTTACTTTCATTCTCTCATTTCTGTGTAATTCCTCTCAGATTCAGCCAATGCTCAAACACCCTATTTCGCCAACAAATGAACTTCACACACACTCCCTTATTTTGTGTTTTTCTTTCCATTCTTCTGTTGCTACCCTGTCACCCTCTATCAGCTTTCCACTGTGGTTGAACTTTTCCCAGAGGTAATTTACACTAGATCTTCTAATCAAGTAATCTGTCCAGAGCTGTCATAGAAATACTGTAATCAAAAAACAGTTCATGAGTTCTTCTGACATATTGGTGCTTTATTTCATCACTTTCTTCTTCCATGTTGATACTTCGCCTTACTTAAGAAGAATGCTTGCTTTAGATGAATATGCAAGCATGGCATGCCTCTTGCACTCACAGTGAAACCTCATTTGAAAATAAGAACATGAAGGACAGTGATGGGAATTCTGAAAAGAAATTTGTGATTATCAGTTAGTGATTTGAAATTCTTGGAGAAATGACCCATCAAAAATGAGAAATAGAGTCAAATGTGCATATCGTTGCAGATGAAAAATCAAATACTTCTGTGCTCAGGATTCTAGAAAGTACCAGTGGAATTCTTGATAATGCGTCAGTCAAGATTAAACACATGTGTCAGAAGAAGCCTTTTCTTTACAGTTTATCCTGGCTTGAAACCAGAGGTAAACTAATTGGGAGTTGCTGAACTTTGGTTCTTGCTCCATAAAAGGATAGCATGCAATAAGATGAACCCTCACCTATGTTGACAGAAATTAGTGAGATTTATAAATCTAAGAAACTTTTTAAAAATACTAGAGTAAAAATTGAAAAATAAAACAAAGTACTAAAATTCAATATCGACGGTAAAAAATGCTAGAGTAAAAATTGAAAAAATAAAACAAAATACTAAAATTCGATATCGAGAGTAAAACTAGGTGACCTCAGTTTATGATACTTAAAGAATCAAAAGCTTAAATATTGCAATCCTTTAGTGTTAAACCTATGTTCCTATTACTTAAGTTTCAAAAGCACTAAACATAGGAGGTCACTTTTATGAGCTTCCTTATCAAATTTTAATTTTAAGCTCCCTAAATTGCTCTTGCCGCATATGAAATTTGGGGGGGAAATGTTTTAGCAACTTTGTTTAAAGAGAAGATTTAATTCCTAATAGATTAAAGCTATTCTTCAGTAATTGCAAAAGGTAGCCATTGCTGCTAAGCAAGGTGCATGTCGGTGTCGGTCATTTTACCACTGGGGTGTGCATCACGTCATCATGGCCACTGACCTGCCCTGAGCTCTGTGATATACAGTCATTACTACTGTAGCTGAGTTTGGACGAGAACAGCAAAAGCAGACGGGTAATTTTGCCAGTGGTAGAGACAATATTTTGAACATTTTCATTTAGTGTGCGTTATTTTCTTCAACGTAGACAAAAACTTTTTAAGGGGGAAAAACCCCTCATTTTTACTTAAAGGAGATGAAGTTTAGATGAAGCAATTGAAAATCTAGAGAAAAATCAAATATAAACTTTTTTAAAATTTAAAAAAGAAAGAAATAAAAATAAAAAATAATAACTATAAGGTGACAGTTTAGGGATGCCACCCTTATAGTAACAATTATAATTGAACAAAAAATCTAAAATATATAATTGCTCATGATACAGGCTGAAGGAAAGGATGCTCTCCAAATATAGCATATAAAAATATAGATGTGTTACCTTTGTCCCAGATCTTTAATCCAGTGTGTAATCATTTAAGCTGTTTGATTCCTCCTTAGCCACTCTGTTTCACTTGGGCTTTTCCCCATGGCAGTGTCATAGAAAATGACAAAAGGGAATTGTACATTAATCAACTAATACTTTTTCAGAGAAAAAGTAGTGGCTTTGGCTGTAGAAAAGGTGGAAACTGCAGGTGAAATTCCTCTTTAGCAAGCCACCAGTGAATTTCAGGTAGCCATGCTGACGCCCTGTCCTTCGTCAACATGGTTAAGCAAAACAGACCTACACACAGTGCTTACATCATAGAATGAAGCAGTGGCCAACCTATCTGGATCCATGACCATTCTGAAGTGCAGTTAATTGAAAATAATCCTGGGGAAGAAGTTTATGGATGATGCAACAATGAATAGAGGCAGATCACCTAGAGACAGTGTTGTATGCCCTCAGAGCACACCTGGACATTCAGACACTTGGGCAAATCTTATCAGTCTTAGTCCAGTCCTTTCTGGCTGCACTGGATCCAGGGTGGCAGTACAGGTGGGCACCTGCTTCATGAACTCCCGCTCGTCTACAGAGCAGACAACAGAGCTGACTGTGACTGCCCTCATGATTAGGGACTTTTAAAGGAGACTCTTTGGCTTCTATTTATGTTTTTACTAGAACACATTATTATGTAAATGTGTATGTGGAAAAATATGGATAGAACTATTGAGAACTACACCAGAGACTCTGTTCACCGCCACAGGGGCATTTCTCTAGACAAGAATCGGGATATGACCCAATTTTCTGTGGCTAGCCTAGGGTTTTCTCCTACAGTTTGAGAAGTAATAACGCATTTGCAAATGACTAAAATGGGAACTGGCTTGCAAAAAGCATTGAAATGGCATTACTATGACATAGTAGCTGAACTGTCATAAAATCCACACATTCAAAGATCTCACAGCTGGACCAAACCTCAGGTGGGCATTGGCTCTGGGCTCTAGAAGCTATTACTATCTTCATTTTATAGATACGTCCCAAGAGTTCTCCAAGACAACATGTAGTCATCAAATTTATAATTAAATAACAATTATAATGGAAGCCTAAAAAATTCAGCAGCTGAATTTCTGTCCAGGAGATAGATTGCCTTTATGAACAAGAACCATGCAAAAGAAGTAAGGACAATTGAATTTATCTGTGCTGTTGCTATGAAGGAGCTACATAGAGATACAAAAACAGTAGACAATCTACACCTTGCCCCCAAGGTTTCAATGCAATCAGTGGTATCTCCTATAAGACACATTGCTCACGGTCTGCTGTATGAAGACTAACTAATTTTCCTCTGGTGGTCTGTGTAAAAGTGGTGGGCCTCAGAAATAGTGGTCTAGTAGATGCAGGTCTATTATAACAATTACAACAATGAAAATAGCTATGGAAAAGAATTCTCAATAAAATGGATTCCCAGCACTGCCACTCTCTTATGTTCTTAAAACTTACATGACGTAAAAATATTTTTTAAAACATACCTGCAGGGGAGCCTGGGTGGCTCAGTCTGTTAAGTGTTCAACTCTTGATTTCGGCTCAGGTCATGATCTCACAGTTTGTGAGATTGAGCCCCGAGTTGGGCTCTGTGCTGAGCATGGAGCCTGCTTGGAATTCTCTCTCCCTTTCTCTCTGCCCCTTCCCTACTCTCATATAGCACACGTGCATGCTCTCTTTCTCTCAAAATAATAAACATTTTTTTAAAATATATGCAATGTGTTTCTCTTAGAATAAAGAGGGAGGACAGCTTTGTTTTTCCAACATGGTAAGGCACAGGTCTTTGATATTGCTTCTTGGAATAGAACATACAAAAACTAGAGAAACTCTGCTGGACAGCTTATTAAAAGATTATCTTTCTTTGCTGGCAACGTATGTCTTACTTTAAATGCTTATTGGATTTGTAGATGTTACTTCAACTGCATGAATTTGCTAGAGTTGTCATAAAAGGTACCACAGACCATGTAGCTTAAACAATAGAAATGTATTTTCTCCCAGTTTGGTTTTCCCATTCATTAATCCTTACATGTGCAGAGAGAACAGCAGCTTGTAATATATCCTCTCCCTATGCTTTTGGTATGGGGGTCAGAAGACAGCTCCTTTTGCTATCTTTTCCAAGCATTTATATTTTTGTGTAGTCAAAGCCCATTGTATTTAGTTTTATTACTTTTACATGTTCGTTAATTCCTATGTACTTACCTATAAAATATATAATTGCATGTTTTTTACTTGATGACTAATGTTTATCTTGTCATTGCATTTACCATTTTTCCAGTATATCATATAATAAGTGGTTAACATTGAAGGATAGGCTTTTATACTAATTTTCCTGAAGTTTCACAGAATTGCCCATTAAAGATTGAATTTTCGATAGTTAACAGTAATCAAATTTTATTTGAAATGTACCTTTTGGAATATAGTATGTTTATGTTTCTCCAGAAGCTAAAATGAAGAGATAGGATTTATCCCCTAGGACACTCTCTAATTGGAGAGTTTAATTTACCTTGGTGGTCAATAATACCCTAACTTATTTTATTATCATTCATTTATCAAGCATAAACATGTACCATCCATGTACTAAGTGGCTCTTTTAATTCCAAATGAAAGTTTACCGGAATGCTTCAGATTTCCAAATTCTGTACCACATCATTATTTTATTAGGAAACCTCACAGGGAGATGTACTGAAGATTGTCCTCATTGTAAATATCAACACAAATTTGGTACTTGATAAAGGTGATAATGTTTCATCGTCATGTATTAAATGCTATTGAATTGTGCACATTAAAATGGATTATTTTATGTTATGTGAATTTTACCTCAATAACATAAAAAAAATTAACACAAAGGTCGAAAATCTCTGAGAGGCTTATCTCCCTCCTCCACAAAAAGACCTTACATAACTCCACCAAGATAATTGTCTATCCAGGCCACAGAAATACATTTGAATCTGCAGTTCTGGGAGAGATTAGGTCAGGCTTTAAATAAAGAAGTTGTAGGCAAGCTAAATTGTCACTGAATTCTTAAATACCACTCAGAGTCCAAGAACTGTACTACTTTGGAATTACTTGTTCTCACTGTGATAAAGTAGATGGGCTGGTTCCCAAGATCCATTGTAAAGGTTGATCCATTGCCTTTGTTCTTAAAGGCCCCAGGAGAGAGTTTTTTTAACCTTTCATGGCATTTTCTAATGTTTCACTCCGACCCTCAAAGTTTGTGAGGCTCAGTTAAATCTCTCCTTCAACTTTGTAAATTCATTTCTTCTCTTTTAAATTCTCAGTGGGGATAGACTACAGTTGATCTTCAATCCACTTCAAAACCAGCATTGTTGCAGACCTTCATTCTCCAACTTTCATAAAGCTCTCCTCAAAGTTTTTTTTAACAAAGTCAAACCATCTTTATTACTCATTTCTCA